>NC_057797.1:678794328-679089904 GCF_018294505.1 Triticum aestivum | reverse complement strand
TTTTTTCCGTCATGGACGGCCCAAAGAATGTCATGCAACTGCGTCTCCGGCCCGCCCAGGACGAAAAGCCCATTTTCTATCATTATTTTTTGTCATAGAAGTAGGAGCCCACCACATCTATAATGATAACGGGTTTTGTCACAATTATCATCATATAAGTGTCATATGTATGACAAAAAAAATTGTTCGGCCCAAAATGTCACGAATGTGTCTTTTTTTAGTGACTAGAGCAAACGACAAACTACTCCGAAAAATATAAGTGAAGATCAATGAGTAGTTGAATAATTATGTAACTATGTGAAGACTCTATAAAATTTAAGAATTTCAGATCTTGGTATTTTATTCAAACAGCAAGCAAAACAAAATAAAATAAATGACGCTCCAAGCAAAACACATATCATGTGGTGAATAAAAATATAGCTCCAAGTAAAGTTACCGATGAATGAAGACGAAAAAGGGGATGCCTTCCAGGGCATCCCCAAGCTTAGGCTCTTGTTTGTCCTTGAATATTACCTTGGGGAGCCTTGGGCATCCCCAATCTTAGGCTCTTGCCAATCCTTATTTCATAGTCCATCGAATCTTTACCCAAAACTTGAAAACTTCACAACACGAAACTCAACAGAAAACTCGTAAGCTCCGTTAGTATAAGAAAATGTAACCGCCACTTAGGTACTGTTGTGAACTCATTCTAAATTCATATTGGTGTAATATCTACTGTATTCCAACTTCTCTATGATTCATACCCTCCGATACTACTCATAGATTCATCAAAATAAGCAAACAACACAATGAAGACAGAATCTGTCAAAAACAGAATAGTCTGTAGTAATCTGTATCAAACGTATACTTCTGGAACTCCAAAAATTCTGAAATAAATTGGTGGACCTGAGGAATTTTCTATTAATCTTCTGAAAAAAGAATCAACTTAAAAGCACTCTTCTGTAAAAAATGACAGCTAATCTCGTGAGCGCAAAGTTTCTGTTTTTTACAGCAAGATCGCATAGACTTCACCCAAGTCTTCCCAAAGGTTCTACTTGGAACAAACACTAATTAAAACAATAAAACCACATCTAAGCAGAGGCTAGATGAGTTATTTATTACTAAACAGGAGCAAAAGCAAAGGACAAAAAATAAAATTGGGTTGCCTGCCAACAAGCACTAACGTTTAACGCCCCTAGCTAGGCATGATGATTTCAATGGTGCTCACATAAAAGATAAGAATTGAAACATAAAGAGAGCATCATGAAGAATATGACTAGCACATTTAAGTCTAACCCACTTCCCATGCATAGGGATTTTGTGAGCAAACAACTTATGGGAACAATAATCTACTAGCATAGGAAGGCAAAACAAGCATAACTTTAAAACTTTAAGCACATAGAGAGGAAACTTGAAATTATTGCAATTCCTACAAGCATATGTTCCTCCCTAATAATAATTTTCAGTAGCATCATGAATGAATTCACCATATAACCAGCGCATAAAGCATTCTTTTCATGATCTACAAGCATAGAAATTTTATTACTCTCCACATAAGAAAAATTCTTCTCAATCGGAATAGTGGGAGTATCATAAGAGACTCGAATACTATAAGTTGTTTCCACATTAAAAGAGTAATGTTCAGAAAAAGGGTAATCATAATCATGACAAGTTTTATAAATATAATCATCTCTACTTTTTATAGCATAAGTGTCATCACAATAATCATCATAAATAGGAGGCATGCTATCATCATAATAAATTTTCTCATCAAAACTTGGGAGGCTAAAAATATCATCTTCATTAAACATAGCATCCCTAAGCATGGGACAAACATTAATTGCAGCAAATATATTCTCAAACATGTCATTCTCATCAAACATAGCATCCCCAAGCTTGGGGGTCTTCATATCATAAGCATAATCACTCTCATCATTAATAGTATGGATAGCACCAATAGTATAGAAATTATCATCATCACAATGAGTAATAGGAGCAACATCATTTGGGAGGGATACCTTTCTACCTTTGCTTCTCCGTCTTTTCTTTTTCTTCTTCACATCATGTGTGGGTTTAACCCTGTCTTTTGAGCTACTTATTAATGAGATTGGTTGAATAGAAAGCTCCTCCTCGTTACCTGATTCATCATTAGAAATAATAGGAGGATATTGGGAGGTCTCTTCCCTTTCATTAGTATTGTATTCATCTTCTATTTCTTTTCTTTTCTTTATGTAATTGGCAATATAAGGATTTTCAATGCAATTCACCGCACAATACATAAAAATTTCTTCTAGATCAAAATCAAAAACTTTATCAAGGACAAATTCTGGCATATCCTTAGTTATACGTTTCATTTCTTCATAACCCAAAAGCAAACTAAGTTCATTATGATGTGCAAGGGAAATCAAGTTATCACAATTTTTGGACACGATACGATCATGAAACAATTTGCACCGGATATTTAAATGACCACGTTCATTGCAAAGTTTACAAGGATGATTAAGAAAATTTTAATTTTCAGCACAAACATCTAGCCTTTCTTGCAACCATTTGGTTTCTAAATACTTATGCCTCTTGCAAAATCTATCTTCCCTATTTGGTGTGTATTTGCAAACTCTATGCACTCCATAAAAGTTGACATGCTTATAACAGACATTTTCATCATGACTAGTGCAATCATCATTAGTATCATGGATATTCAAAGAGTTCATACTAACGACATTGCAATCATGCTCATCATTCACATATTGTATGCCAAGCATTCTATGTAATTCTTCTTCTAGTACTTAAGCACATTTTTCCTTCCCATCATTTCCACGAAAGACATTAAAAAGATGAAGCATATGAGGCAACCTTAATTCCATTTTTTTATAGTTTTCTATTATCAACTAAACTAGTGATAAAACAAGAAACTAAAAGATTCAATTGCAAGATCTAAAGATATACCTTCAAGCACTCACCTCCCCGGCAACGGCGCCAGAAACTGCTTGATGTCTACTACACAACCTTCTTTTTGTAGATGTTGTTGGGCCTTGTAGAGGTTTGTAGGACAGTAGAAAATTTCCCTCAAGTGGATGACCTAAGGTTTATCAATCCGTGGGAGGCGTACGTTGAATATGGACTCTCTCAAACAACCCTGCAACCAAATAACAAAGAGTCTCTTGTGTCCCCAACACACCCAATACAATGGTAAATTGTATAGGTGCACTAGTTCGGCGAAGAGATGGTGATACAAGTGCAATATGGAAGGTAGATATAGGATTTTTTTAATCTAAAAATATAAAAACAGCAAGGTAACTATTGATAAAAGTGAGCACAAACGGTATTGCAATGCTTCGAAACAAGGCCTAGGGTTCATACTTTCACTAGTGCAGGTTCTCTCAATAATAATAACATAATTGGATCATATAACTATCCCTCAACATGCAACAAAGAGTCACTCCAAAGTCACTAATAGCGGAGAACAAACGAAGAGATTATGGTAGGGTACAAAACCACCTCAAAGTTATCCTTTCTGATCGATCTATTCAAGAGTCCGTAGTAAAATAACACGAAGTTATTCTTTCTGTTCGATCTATCATAGAGTTCGTACTAGAATAACACCTTAAGACACAAATCAACCAAAACCCTAATGTCACCTAGATACTCCAATGTCACCTCAAGTATCCGTGGGTATGATTATACGATATGCATCACACAATCTCAGATTCATCTATTCAACCAACACATAGAACTTCAAAGAGTGCCCCAAAGTTTCTACCGGAGAGTCAAGACGAAAACGTGTGCCAACCCCTATGCATAAGTTCACAAGTTCACTGAACCCGCAAGTTGATCACGAAAACATACATCGAGTAGATCATATGAATATCCCATTGTCACCACAAATAAACACATGCAAGACATACATCAAGTGTTCTCAAATCCTTAAAGACTCAATCCGAAAAGATAACTTGAAAGGGAAAACTCAATCCATTACAAGAGAGTAGAGGGGGAGAAACATCATAAGATCCAACTATAATAGCAAAGCTCGTGATACATCTAGATCGTGCCAAATCAAGAACACGAGAGAGAGAGAGATCAAACACATAGCTACTGGTACATACCCTCAACCCCGAGGGTGAACTACTCCCTCCTCGTCATGGAGAGCGCCGGGATGATCAAGATGGCCACCGGTGAGGGATCCCCCCTGCGGCAGGGTGCCGGAACAGGGCCCTGATTGGTTTTTGGTGGCTACAGAGGCTTGCGGCTGCTGAACTCCCGATCTAGGTTATGCTCTGGGGGTTTCTGTATATATATATAGGAGGTTTTGGCGTCGGGAACAAGTCAGGGGGGTCTCCGAGGCGGCCACAAGGTAGGGGGCGCACCCAGGGGGGTAGGGCGCGCCCCCCACCCTCGTGGGTGCCTCGAGACTCTTCTGGCCCATCTTCGGTGCTCTGTGGGCTTCTTCTGGTCCATAAACGATCTCCGTGAAATTTCAGGTCAATTGGACTCCGTTTGGTTTTCCTTTTCTGCGATACTCAAAAACAAGGAAAAAATAGAAACTGGCACTAGGCTCTATGTTAATAGGTTAGTCCCAAAAATCATATAAAATAGCATATAAATGCATATAAAACATCCACGATTGATAATATAATAGCATGGAACAATTAAAAATTATAGATACGTTGGAGACGTATCAGTGTCGATCAAGGCTGGGTAGGGATACAAGATCCCCCCGTAGTCAGCCCGAATCAATCACCAGTTAGGCAGATCGGGGGCGGGAATGGAAGAGCTCGACGACGGCGATGGAGTCACCTCGGGAGAAAGAAACCCTAATGAGAGGGAAGATAAGCCTGTTAAATTTTCCCTACTGTTGATGCCCGAGGTGTGAACGCACCTCCCACGCCTGACCACCCGTAGATCACGCGAACAACTGGGCCACTAAACTGGGCTACTAATCGTATAGCTGACAGAAGTATGATCGTAGGGCGTACGAGGCAGTTATTTTTTGTTGGGATCAACCGGATGATCCGTAGGAGCGGCCTTAAAAATAACGTTTGTGTTATAAAAAAAGTTTGTGAGTTTTAGAAAACATTACGGTTTCAAAAAATGTTCATGATTTAAGATATTGTTTATGAATTTGTAAAACAATCACGACTTTAAAAAATGTTCATCATTTCATAAAAAGTTGGTGCTTTAAAAACTATTCACGGGTTTAAAGGATTTTCGCAAATTTAGAAAAAACAAGAAGAAAAACGAATACAGGAAAACGGGAAAGAAAAAAAGGAAAAGAAAACAGAAAAGGAACAAAAAGAAAATAAAAAAACGAAAGAAAGCCAGAAAACACCCGGTACGCAAATCCGTGAGCAACTAGTTAACGAGCGCTCCTTCGGGAGCCTCACAACGATCAGCTCACTTGGTGCGCTCTCAGCTGTCCGCCACGTGTCGCGCTCTGCACGCTCCCTCCGGATTTGTTTTTTCTTATTTTTCCGCACACATTTTCGGCTTTTAAACTATTTTTCAGGGTTTTTTTTAATGTTTCAGTTTTCCACCGATCTTCCTTAACATTTGGAAAAAAAATTGCGTGAAAAAAACACGTTTTTTTCGCGAGAGGCATGGTTTGCTTTCCCGAGAGTCACGGCCGTGCCTCTCGGAAACGAAAAAACGTGTTTTCTTTTTTTTTCTCTGCGAGAGTCACGATTTTGCTTTCGCGTGAGGCACGGTTGTGCTTTCGCAAGAGTCACGGTCGTGCCTTTCGGAAATGAAAAAACGCGTTTTCTGTGTTTTTTTCCTTCTGCGAGAGTCACGGTTTTACTTCCACGAGAGGCACGGTTCTGCTTTCGCGAGAGTCACGGCCGTGCCTCTTGGAAACAGAAAGAAAAAAATGTGTTTTCTGTTTTTTTCCTTCCGTGAGAGTAATGGTCGTGCCTCTCGAAAAAGGAAAAAACGCGTTTGCTCTTCTTTTTTTCTTCCGCGAGAGGCACGGTTTTGCTTTCGCGAGAGTCACGGCCGTGCCTCTCGGAAACGAAAAAACGTGTTTTCTTTTTTTTCTCTGCGAGAGTCACGGTTTTGCTTCTGCGTGAGGCACGGTTGTGCTTTCGTGAGAGTCACGGTCGTGCCTTTCGAAAACGAAAAAACGCGTTTTATGTGTTTTTTTCCTTCTGCGAGAGTCACGGTTTTACTTCCGCGAGAGGCACGGTTCTGCTTCGCCGTGCCTCTCGGAAACGAAAAGAAAAAATGTGTTTTCTGTTTTTTTCCCTTCCGCGAGAGTAATGGTCGTGCCTCTCAAAAAGGAAAAAACGCGTTTGCTCTTCTTTTTTTCTTCCGCGAGAGGCACGGTTTTACTTCTGCGAGAGGCACGGTCCTCTTTTGGAAAGGGAAAAACCCCGTGCTCTCGGTTTGGTTTTTTCGTAAAAAATATGTTCGTCAAAACCTATCGACATGAGATCTAGTTTTTTAAAGATCTCGACGCGAAGAATCCAACGGTGAAAACGGTTCAAGATTTGGACACATGATTTAAGAGATAAAACATTTTGAATAAACGGATCTACGAAATAAAGGAAAACCCCCAGGTTGCGACTAGTGGCGCACATGCAGCGCGTCACTTGTCGCAACCTCGGGAGGTGGAAATGATCTCTGCGATGAGTACTCCTCAATTAGTGATTTCGCCCAAATCCGGTTGGCGGTGAAACCCCTAAATGGGTCGGGCCATTGAAATAGCTCCATGGGCGCAAGGCTGGTACGCGCTAGGTCGCTTCCCAGCGACCTACACGCAATATAGGAGCGCGCCACCTCCTATGCGTATATTGGGCTGGCCCAAGAGCGGGAAATGACGGCCCCTGTTTTTTAGTTCTATTTGTCATTTTTTCCCTTTTCATTTTTTATGTTTTTATTTCTGATTCTTTCCAATAATACAAGATTTTAAAAAAGTTGTTGAAAAAGAGAAATTTGGAAAAAAATTACAAAATAAATTATTTGTGTATTAAACAAAGTTCCATCCTTTTGAAAAAAAAACGTTCATGTATAGAAAAAAACGTTTGTGGATTTGAAAAAAAGAGAATTCGAAAAAGTATTCCTAAACTTTGAAAATGTTACAAAAATTGAAAATATGATCGTGAATTACAAAAAAAATCATCAACTCAAAAACTGTTTGCTGACTCAAAATATTCATGCATTTCAAAATAAATGTTTGTCAAACAAAAAATGTTCACGAATGTCAAAAAAAATCCATGGGTTCTAAAAATGTCTGCTGATTCCAAAAATATCCATCGATTCAAGTTTTTTTTGCTAATTCAAAGAATTCCCATCGTTTCAAAATGTTTGCAGATTCAAAAATATGATCACGGATTCAAAAAATGCTCAAGAAATTGAAAACAATGTTGATTGGTTGAAAAACATTGAAAAATTTTACAAAACAATTGTCGATTCAAAAAACATTTGCCTAGTTTAAAAATATTCATCTATTCAAAAACTGTTCACCGACTCAAAAAAATTTCATTTATTCAAAAATAGTTCACCGATTCGAAAAATCACTTATCAATTCAAAAAATGTTTATCATTGAAAAATTAAGTATTCGCCAATTCAAAAGAAAGTCATTAGTTCAAGAAAAGTTTGCCTTTCAAGAATGTCCATTGATTCAATAAATGTTCACAGATTCAAAAAATTGTTCACAATTTCATAAACATGTTTGTAATCTTATAATAAAATCCGCTATTTCTTAAAATGTTTGTGAATTTGCAAATGTTCGTGAATTCAAAAAAACATATTCTTGACTTAAAAAGTGTTCATGATCTATAAAATTTGAGAACTTGAAAAAGATGTTTGTAGAATATAGAAAAAAAGAAAGAAAAGAAACATGAAAATAGAATTCAAAACGAACTTGAAATAAGGAAGAAATTAAATTTGTAAAGAAAATAAAAAAAGCAAAAATAAGAACGAGAAATATAAAACAAAGAAAAATCAGAACAAAAAATAAAATTCAGTTCAGTGAAGTTTTTCCAAAATCCAGGTGGAAGAAACCAGACTGGGCTGGCTTGTACTGTGGAGAGGCGCGCAGGAGGCCCAGTTAGCCTCTTTTTTGTGAGAGCAAATTCCTGTTTTGGGAACCTTCTGGATGGTTCCTGATCAGTTTTGGGAACCTTCCAGAATATTCCTGCATCATTTTTCTTATGGTCTTGTGGTTTTATTTTTCTTTAGTCATTTTTCTTCTTCTGCTTTTTATTTTTCCTTTTTTATTTTCTTCTTTTCCCCAAATTTTTACAAAATTCAAAAAATATTCAAATTATTTGAAAATTGTCTATGTTTCCGAAAATTATGCTTGAATTTAAAATTTGATTGACGTTTAAAAGTTTTTCGCGTATTGAAAAAATTGTTCTAAGTTTTCAAGAAAAAAAGTGTTCCAGTTTACATATTTTTGTTCATGTATTCAAATAATTTTCGTCTTTCCAAATATATTTGTAATTCTCAAATTTTCTTCTTAAAATTCAGAAAATGTTTGTGGTTTGAAAAATGTTTGGATTTTCAAACATTGTTTCTGTCAAAAATTTGTTTCCATTTTAGAAAAATTCACGAATTAAAAAAATGTTCATGTTTTAGGAAAAAGTTGGGGGATTTCAACAGTTGTTCAGAAATTTAGGAAAATATTCATAAAGTTCAAAATTTTGTTAGCAAGTGAAAAAAATTGCTCAAATTTTGAAAAAATATTCATTATATTTCATGAAATGTTAAATCTGTTGCTATCATTAGTTCTTCAAATGATGCACTGCAATCTGTTTTTAGAGCTCTTCGGTCGTAGTGCCTAGCAGCAAGCGCACATCAATAGGCAGTTGTATGTTTGATTCCGAGCAACTGTGCATTAGATTTTATTTTATTTTTCATACTCGCTACACGGTGCATCACAACGAGCCGACCCAAGTGGGTTGGTCCCGATGCAACTTGCCGAGTACTTGGCGCAACATGCGGCATATATGAGGTTTCATCTCTAGCGGTTGTTAATTTTGTACATGGGCTGCAACCCAAAGGTGCCACCTCCCGCTCACTAAGTAACTGGCCACCCAATTTTATCTCTATAGTAGTCCCAGTTCTGTGAATTTCATGAATCACCTCGTGGGCCATGACAACACTTTCCAAAATGAACCTACCATTAATAAAAGCGGTTTGAGTTTTTGGATATAATTCGGTCACAAAAGGAGAAGCTCTAGTAGTCATAGCTTTATAAAAGATCTTAACAACATAATTACCTGTGACGCCCTCGATTCAATCGTACACTAATCATACACGCAAATGTGTACGATCAAGATCAAGGACTCACGGGAAGATATCACAACACAACTCTAGACACAAATTAAAATAATGCAAGCTTTATATTACAAGCCAGGGGCCTCGAGGGCTCGAATACATAAGCTCGAAAACGCAAGAGTCAGCGGAAGCAACAATATCTGAGTACAGATATGAGTTAGACAAGTTTACCTTAAGAAGGCTAGCACAAAAGCAACATCGATCGAAAAGGCAAGGCCTCCTGCCTGGAAGCCTCCTAACTACTCCTGGTCATCGACGGCCTCCACGTAGTAGTAAGCATCAACGGTGGCATCTGGCTCCTGGGCTTCGACATCTGGTTGCATCAACCGGAAAGGAGAAGAAAGGGGGAAAAAGGGGAGCAAAGCAACTGTGAGTACTGATCCAAAGTACTCGCAAGCAAGGATCTACACTACATATGCAACATTATCAAAGGAAGGTTGTATATGTGGACTGGGCTGCAGAAATGCCAGAATAGAGAGAAGGCCTAGTCCTATCGAAGACTAGCATCTTCTGGAAACCACCATCTTGCAGCAACAGGAGGGAGTAGAGTAGCATAAAGTAAAGTAGTAGTAATGTTATCAACCTCGGCCAAAGATCCTTTCTCGACTACCTACGAGAAAGCAATCCCAGAGCCATACTATCCAGTTATCATCACAATCCAATTCTCATCACCAGTCCAATTCTCATCACAAGCACCCAGTTCTAGTTGTATCGATCGGGATACAACTCCAAGTGTCCGTTACCGTAGGACAGGCTATCGATAGATGTTTTCTTCCCTGCAGGGGTGCACCAACTTACCCACCACGCTCGATTAACTCCGGCCGGACACACTTTCCTGGGTCATGCCCGGCCTCGGCCAAACAATACGTCGCAACCCGACCTAGGCTTAATAGAGAGGCCAGCACGCCGGACTAAACCTATGCCCCCAGGGGTCATGGGCCATCTCCCCGGGAACTCCTGCACGTTGCGAACGCGGCCGGTGAGCAGACCTAGCTACCTCCTTCAAAAAGGCAGGTGCTTACGCAGTCCAACCCGGCGCGCGCCGCTCAGTCGCTGACGTCTATTAAGCTTCGGCTGATGCAAACGACGCAGAAGGCCCATACTATGCCCACGTGATGCTTAGTGCTATCAAGCCAAAGGTGAAGGAAATATGCCCTAGAGGCAATAATAAAGTTATTATTTATTTCCTTATTTCATGATAAATGTTTATTATTCATGCTATAATTGTATTAACCGGAAACATAATACATGTGTGAATACATAAACAAACAGAGTGTCACTAGTATGCCTCTACTTGACTAGCTCGTTAATCAAAGATGGTTATGTTTCCTAACCATGAACAATGAGTTGTTATTTGATTAACGAGGTCACATCATTAGTTGAATGATCTGATTGACATGACCCATTCCATTAGCTTAGCACCCGATCGTTTAGTATGTTGCTATTACTTTCTTCATGACATATACATGTTCCTATAACTATGAGAATTGTGTAACTCCCGTTTACCGGAGGAACACTTTGGGTACTACCAAACGTCACAACGTAACTGGGTGATTATAAAGGAGTACTACAGGTGTCTCCGAAGGTACATGTTGAGTTAGCATAATTCGAGATTAGGTTTTGTCACTCCGATTGTCGGAGAGGTATCTCTGGGCCCTCTCGGCAATGCTCATCACCTAAGCCTTGCAAGCATGTAACTAATGAGTTAGTTATAAGATGAAGTATTACAGAACGGGTAAAGAGACTTGTCGATAACGAGATTGAACTAGGTATTGGATACCGACGATCGAATCTCGGACAAGTAACATACCGATGACAAAGGGAACAACGTATGTTGTTATGCGGTTTGACCGATAAAGATCTTCGTAGAATATGTAGGAACCAATATGGGCATCCAGGTCCCGCTATTGGTTATTGACCAGAGATGTGTCTCAGTCATGTCTACATCGTTCTCGAACCGTAGGGTCCGCACGCTTAAGGTTTCGATGACAGTTATATTATGAGTTTATGTATTTTGATGTACCGAAGGTTGTTCGGAGTCCCGGATATGATTACGGACATGACGAGGAGTCTCAAAATGGTCGAGACATAAAGATTGATATATTGGACGGATATATTTGGACACCGGAAAGGTTCCGGAGAAGTTTGGAGCACCGGGAGGTTACCGGAACCCCCCGGGAGGTATATGGGCCTTGTTGGGCCCATGTAGGAGGAAGAGAGAAGGAGCAAGGGAAGGGGGCGCGCCCCCCCCAAGCCCAATCCGAATTGGGGAGGGGGCCGGCCCCCCCTTTCCTTTCTCCTTCCCCCTCTTCCTATTACTACTACTAGTACTACTTCCTAATACTAGTACTCTTTCCTTCCCCCTCCAAATAAGATAAGGAAAAGAGAGGGAAACCTACTTGGAGTAGGTTTCCCCCTCCTCATGGCGCCACCCCTAGGGCCGGCCACCTCCTCCCTCCCTCCTTTATATACGGGGGTAGGGGGGCACCCTAGAGGACACAAGTTGATCATCGATCGTTCCTTAGCTGTGTGTGGTGCCCCCCTCCACGATATTACACCTCGGTCATATTGTAGCGGTGCTTAGGCAAAGCCCTGCAACAGGAGAACATCAAGATCGTCACCACGCCGTCGTGCTGACGGAACTCCCCCTCGGCGCCTCTGCTGGATCGGAGATCGAGGGTGCGTCATCGAGCTGTACGCGTGTCAAGAACTCGGAGGTGCCGGAGTAACGGTACTTGGATCGGTTGAACCGGAGGACGTACGACTACTTCCTCTACGTTGCGTCAATGCTTCCGCTTCGGTCTACGAGGGTACGTAGACAACACTCTCCCCTCGTTGCTATATCATCACCATGATCTTGCGTGTGCGTAGGAAAATTTTGAAATTACTACGTTACCCAACAGTGGCATCTGAGCCTAGGTTTTATGTGTTGATGTTATATGCACGAGTAGAACACAAGTGAGTTGTGGACGATATAAGTCATACTACCTACCAGCATGTCATACTTTGGTTCGGCGGTATTGTTGGACGAGACGACCCGGACCAACCTTACGCGTACGCTTACGCGAGACCGGTTCCCTCGACGTGCTTTGCACATAGATGGCTTGCGGGTGACTGTCTCTCCAACTTTAGTTGAACCGAGTGTGGCTACGCCCGATCCTTGCGAAGGTTAAAACGGAGTCTATTTGACAAACTATCGTTGTGGTTTTGATGCGTAGGTGAGATTGGTTCTTGCTTAAGCCCGTAGCAGCCACGTAAAATTTGCAACAACAAAGTAGAGGACGTCTAACTTGTTTTTGCAGGGCATGTTGTGATGTGATATGGCCAAGACATGATGCTATATTTTATTGTATGAGATGATCATGTTTTGTAACCGAAGTTATCGGCAACTGGCAGGAGCCATATGGTTGTCGCTTTATTGTATGAAATGCAAACGCCCTGTAATTGCTTTACTTTATCACTAAGCGGTAGCGATAGTCGTAGAAGCAATAGATGGCGTAACGACAACGATGCTACGATGGAGATCAAGGTGTCGCGCCGGTGACGATGGTGATCACGACGGTGCTTCGAAGATGGAGATCACAAGCACAAGATGATGATGGCCATATCATATCACTTATATTGATTGCATGTGATGTTTATCCTTTATGCATCTTATCTTGCTTTGATTGACGGTAGCATTTTAAGATGATCTCTCACTAATTATCAAGAAGTGTTCTCCCTGAGTATGCACCGTTGCGAAAGTTCTTCGTGCTGAGACACCACGTGATGATCGGGTGTGATAGGCTCTACGTTCAAATACAACGGGTGCAAAACAGTTGCACACGCGGAATACTCAGGTTATACTTGACGAGCCTAGCATATACAGATATGGCCTCGGAACACGGGGACCGAAAGGTCGAGCGTGAATCATATAGTAGATATGATCAACATAGAGATGTTCACCATTGAAACTACTCCATCTCACGTGATGATCGGACATGGTTTAGTTGATTTGGATCACGTGATCACTTAGAGGATTAGAGGGATGTCTATCTAAGTGGGAGTTCTTAAGTAATATGATTAATTGAACTTTAATTTATCATGAACTTAGTCCTGGTAGTATTAGCATATCTATGTTGTAGATCAATAGCTCGCGTTGTTGCTTTCATCTATTTATTTTGATATGTTCCTAGAGAAAAATTGTGTTGAAAGATGTTAGTAGCAATGATGCGGATTGGATCCGTGATCTGAGGTTTATCCTCATTGCTGCACAGAAGAATTATGTCCTTGATGCACCGCTAGGTGACAGACCTATTGCAGGAGCAGATGCAGACGTTATGAACGTTTGGCTAGCTCAATATGATGACTACTTGATAGTTTAAGTGCACCATGCTTAACGGCTTAGAATCGGGACTTCAAAGACGTTTTGAACGTCATGGACCATATGAGATGTTCCAGGAGTTGAAGCTAATATTTCAAGCAAATACCCGAGTTGAGAGATATGAAGTCTCCAACAAGTTCTATAGCTAAAAGATGGAGGAGAATTGCTCAACTAGTGAGCATGTGCTCAGATTGTCTGGGTACTACAATCGCTTGAATCAAGTGGGAGTTAATCTTCCAGATAAGATAGTGATTGACAGAATTCTCTAGTCACCATCACCAAGTTAGTAGAACTTCGTGATGAACTATGATATGCAAGGGATAACAGAAACGATTCCCAAGCTCTTCGTAATGCGGAAATTGACGAAGGTAGAAATCAAGAAAAACATCAAGTGTTGATGGTAGACAAGACCACTAGTTTCAAGAAAAGGGCAGAGGGAAGAAGGGGAACTTCAAGAAGAACAACAAGCAAGTTGCTGCTCAAGTGAAGAAGCCCAAGTCTGGTCCTAAGCCTGAGACTAAGTGCTTCTACTGCAAAGGGACTGGTCACTGGAAGCGGAACTACCCCAAGTAATTGGCGGATAAGAAGGATGGCAAAGTGAACATAAGTATATTTGATATACATGTTATTGATGTGTACTTTACTAGTGTTTATAGCAACCCCTAAGTATTTGATACTAGTTCAGTTGCTAAGATTAGTAACTCGAAACGGGAGTTGCAGAATAAACAGAGACTAGTTAAGGGTGAAGAGACGATGTGTGTTGGAAGTGGTTCCAAGATTGATATGATCATCATCACACACTCCCTATAATTTCGGGATTAGTATTGAACCTAAATAAGTGTTATTTGGTGTTTGCGTTGAGCATGAATATGATTTGATCATGTTTATTGTAATACGGTTATTCATTTAAGTAAGAGAATAAATTGTTGTTCTGTTTACATGAATAAAACCTTATATGGTCATACACCCAATGAAAATAGTTCGTTGGATCTCGATCGTAGTGATACACATAATCATAATATTGAAACCAAAAGATGCAAAGTTAATAATGATAGTGCAACTTATTTGTAGCACTGCCGTTTAGGTCATATTGGTGTAAAGCGCATGAAGAAACTCCATGCTGATGGGATTTTGGAATCACTTGATTATGAATCAATTGATGCTTGCGAACCATGCCTCATGGGCAAGATGACTAAGACTCTGTTCTTCGGAACAATGGAGCGAGCAACAGATTTGTTGGAAATCATACATACTGATGTATGTGGTCCGATGAATATTGAGGATCGCGACAGGTATCATTATTTTCTGATCTTCATAGATGATTTGAGCAGATATGAGTATATCTACTTGATGAAACATAAGTCTGAAACATTTGAAAAGTTCAAAGAATTTCAGAGTGAAGTAGAAAATCATCGTGACAAGAAAATAAAAAGTTTTTACGATATGATCGCAGAGGTAAAATATTTGAGTTACGAGTTTGGCCTTCAATTAAAACAATGTGAAATAGTTTCACTACTCACGCCACCTGGAACACCATAATGTAATGGTGTGACCGAACATCATAACCGTACTTTATTAGATATAGTGCGATCTATGATGTCTCTTACCGATCTACCACTATCGTTTTGGGATTATGCATTGGAGACAGCTGCATTCACGTTAAATAGGGCACCATCTAAATCCATTGAGATGACACCGTATGAACTATGGTTTGGCAAGAAACCTAAGTTGTCGTTTCTTAAAGTTTGAGGTTGCAATGCTTATGTGAAAAAGTTTCAACCTGATAAGCTCAAACTCAAATCGGAGAAGTGTGTCTTCATAGGATACCCAAAGGAAACTGTTGGGTACACCTTCTATCACAGATCTGAAGGCAAATTCGTCACCAAGAATGGATCCTTTCCAGAGAAGGAGTTTCTCTTGAAAGAAGTGAGTGGGAGGAAAGTAGAAAACTTGATAAGGTAATTGTACCTTCTCCCTTATTGGAAAGTAGTTCATCACAAAATTTGTTCTTGTGACTACTACACCAATTAGTGAGGAAGCTAATGATGATGATCATGTAACTTCAGATCAAGTTACTACCAAATCTCGTAGGTAAACCAGAGTGAGATCCGCACCAGAGTGGTACGGTAATCTTGTTCTGGAAGTCATGCTACTAGATCATGATGAACCTACGAACTATGAAGAAGCGATGATGAGCCAAGATTCCACGAAATGGTTTGAGGCCATGAAATCTGAGATATGATCCATGTATGAGAACAAAGTATGGACTTTGATGGATTTGCCCGATGATCGGCAAGCCATAGAAATGGATCTTTAAGAAGAAGACTGACGCTGATGGTAATATTACTGTCTACAAAGCTCGACTTGTTGCAAAAGGTTTTCGACAAGTTCAAGGGGTTGACTACGATGAGACTTTCTCACCCGTAGCGATGCTTAAGTCTGTCCGAATCATGTTAGCTATTGCTGCATTTCATGATTATGAAATTTGGCAAATGGATGTCAAGACTGCATTCTTGAATGGATTTCTAGAAGAAGAGTTGTATATGATGCAACCTGAAGGTTTTGTTGATCCAAAAGGTGCTGACAAAGTGTGCAAGCTCCAACGTTCCATCTATGGACTGGTGCAAGAATCTCGGAGTTGGAATATACGCTTTGATGAGTTGATCAAAGCATATAGTTTTATACAGACTTGCGGTGAAGCCTGTATTTACAAGAAAGTGAGTGGGAGCACTACAGCATTTCTGATAAGTATATGTGAATGACATATTGTTGATCAGAAATAATGTAGAATTATTCTGTAAAGCATAAAGGAGTGTTTGAAAGGAGTTTTTCAAAGAAAGGCTTCAGTGAAGCTGCTTACATATTGAGCTTCAAGATCTATAGAGATAGATCAAGACGCTTGATAAGTTTTTTCAATGAGTACATACCTTGACAAGATTTTGAAGTAGTTCAAAATGGAGCAGTCAAAGAAAGAGTTCTTGCCTGTATTACAAGGTGTGAAGTTGAGTAAGACTCAAAGCCCGACCACGGCAGAAGATAAAAAGAGAATGAAAGTCATTCCCTATGCCTTGGCTATAGGTTCTATAAAGTATGTCATGCTGTGTACCAGATCTATTGTACACCCTGCACTGATTTGACAAGGGAGTACAATAGTGATCTAGGAGTAGATCACTGGACAGCGGTCAGAATTATCCTTAGTGAAATAAGGATATGTTTCTCGATTATGGACGTGACAAAAGGTTCATCGTAAAAGGATTACGTCGATGCAAGTTTTTTGACACTGATCCAGATGATTCTAAGTCTCAATCTGGATACATATTGAAAGTGGGAGCAATTAGCTAGAGTAGCTCCGTGCAGAGCATTGTAGACATAGAATTTTGCAAAATACATACGGATCTGAATTTGGCAGGCCCGTTGACTAAAATTTTCTCATAAGCAAAACATGATCACTCTTTGGGTGTTAATCACATAGCGATGTGAACTAGATTACTGAATCTAGTAAACCTTTTGGGTGTTGATCACATATCGATGTGAACTATGGGTGTTAATCACATGGTGATGTGAACTATTGCTATTAAATCACATGGCGATGTGAACTAGATTATTGACTCTAGTGCAAGTGGGAGACTGAAGGAAATATGCCCTAGAGGCAATAATAAAGTTATTATTTATTTCCTTATTTCAAGATAAATGTTTATTATTCATGCTATAATTGTATTAACCGGAAACATAATACATGTGTGAATACATAAACAAACAGAGTGTCACTAGTATGCCTCTACTTGACTAGCTCGTTAATCAAAGATGGTTATGTTTCCTAACCATGAACAATGAGTTGTTATTTGATTAACGAGGTCACATCATTAGTTGAATGATCTGATTGACATGACCCATTCCATTAGCTTAGCACCCGATCGTTTAGTATGTTGCTATTGCTTTCTTCATGACATATACATGTTCCTATAACTATGAGAATTGTGTAACTCCCGTTTACCGGAGGAACACTTTGGGTACTACCAAACGTCACAACGTAACTGGGTGATTATAAAGGAGTACTACAGGTGTCTCCGAAGGTACATGTTGAGTTAGCATAATTCGAGATTAGGTTTTGTCACTCCGATTGTCGGAGAGGTATCTCTGGGCCCTCTCGGCAATGCTCATCACCTAAGCCTTGCAAGCATGTAACTAATGAGTTAGTTATAAGATGAAATATTACAGAACGAGTAAAGAGACTTGTCGATAACGAGATTGAACTAGGTATTGGATACCGGCGATCGAATCTCGGACAAGTAACATACCGATGACAAAGGGAACAACGTATGTTGTTATGCGGTTTGACCGATAAAGATCTTCGTAGAATATGTAGGAACCAATATGGGCATCCAGGTCCCGCTATTGGTTATTGACCAGAGATGTGTCTCAGTCATGTCTACATCGTTCTCGAACCGTAGGGTCCGCGCGCTTAAGGTTTCGATGACAGTTATATTATGAGTTTATGTATTTTGATGTACCGAAGGTTGTTCGGAGTCCCGGATATGATTATGGACATGACGAGGAGTCTCGAAATGGTCGAGACATAAAGATTGATATATTGGACGGATATATTTGGACACCGGAAAGGTTCCGGAGAAGTTTGGAGCACCGGGAGGTTACCGGAACCCCCCGGGAGGTATATGGGCCTTATTGGGCCCATGTAGGAGGAAGAGAGAAGGAGCAAGGGAAGGGGGCGCGCCCCCCCAAGCCCAATCCGAATTGGGGAGGGCGCCGGCCCCCCCTTTCCTTTCTCCTCCCCCTCTTCCTATTACTACTACTAGTACTACTTCCTAATACTAGTACTCTTTCCTTCCCCCTCCAAATAAGATAAGGAAAAGAGAGGGAAACCTACTTGGAGTAGGTTTCCCCCTCCTCATGGCGCGCCCCCCCTAGGGCCAGCCACCTCCTCCCTCCCTCCTTTATATACGGGGGTAGGGGGCACCCTAGAGGACATAAGTTGATCATTGATCGTTCCTTAGCTGTGTGCGGTGCCCCCCTCCACGATATTACACCTCGGTCATATTGTAGCGGTGCTTAGGCGAAGCCCTGCAACAGGAGAACATCAAGATCGTCACCACGCCGTCGTGCTGACGGAACTCCCCCTCGGCGCCTCTACTGGATCGGAGATCGAGGGTGCGTCATCGAGCTGTACGCGTGTCAAGAACTCGGAGGTGCCGGAGTAACGATACTTGGATCGGTTGAACCGGAGGACGTACGACTACTTCCTCTACGTTGCGTCAACGCTTCCGCTTCGGTCTACGAGGGTACGTAGACAACACTCTCCCCTCGTTGCTATATCATCACCATGATCTTGCGTGTGCGTAGGAAAATTTTGAAATTACTACGTTACCCAACAAGAGGCCCCTCAGATCAAATATCCAAATCATAGTGGATTAGGAACGTGCGGTAACAAGCAGAGACTCACGAAAGATGTGACCCCGTTGCCCCGTCTCGAGGACTTGCGGCAAGGGCTAGGAATGCCCGGCCACGCCTCGTAATTATCTCGCGGGCACCTTCCAGGTCAACCCGACTCCACATCACTCGCAATTAAGCTCGCGCGGGTACCCCTCAGGGTCGACCCGTCTTTCCTAGTAACAGGGGTAAAGTCCAAGTATCCGTGTGTCCAAACATCAAGGGGAAAACCCGAGGAATCACCTCGGAGAATTCCACTCGATGTAATCATCAAGGTGAACGTAAGAGGAACCACCCCTGAGGTTCACACTAGAGGGGTTGCACGATAGAGTCGTATTGGAAGTGGTTAAGGAGGAAATCACCCTCGATGACCACGACTGAATAGCTACACTACAGAGATCTCATCAGGAGTGATGTATAGGTTCCACCCTCGGCACTCGATGGTAACTCTGCAGAGTCGAGCAACAAAAGGGGAAAGTGATGTGCGGTGTCGGGGCCTGGTCTTCGATCCCATTGATCGGGTCTTCGATGATGAAGCAGGGGCAACAAGGACAAGGTGGGGGTCACTGGTCGATCACTAGCCAACCTATACTAAGCAGTTTAGGATAAGCAGGTAGGTAACAATGAGAAGGTTACAAAAGCAAGCTATGCATCAGAATAGGAGCAAACAATAATAGTAGCAAAATCTAATGCAAGCATGAGAGAATGGAATGGGCGATATCGGGATGATCAAAGGGGGGGCTTGCCTGGTTGCTTTGGCAAGGAGGGGTCGTCGTCGACGTAGTCGATCACAGGGGCGGCATCGGTCTCGGGGTCTACCAAAGAGAAGAGGGGGAAGAAACAGTAAATATAAAGCAAGCATAGCATCACAAAGCATAACATGGCAATAAGCTGCGCCGGGTGTGATGTAACGTAAGGCTACACGATATAGGTGAAGGGGGAATTCAACCGGGAATGTAATCCCGGTTCCGGACCTGTGTCAGACAGATGACCGGAGGGGGAATGTTCCATCTTCAGATAGTTAGAGGCATCTGACAGGTAAACAGACCGATTATTCGGATTCGTCTCGTCGTTCTGAACAACTTTCATGTAGAAAACATTTTCATCCGAGGTACAGATTATTTTCTATGATTTTCTGAAGTTTAAAAGATTTCCTGGATATCTTTTAATTCGAAATTAAACAACAGATTGCTATGTGTACACACTGAAGTGTACATAGTAGTGGCGTTAGTGGCTGACAGGTGTGGTCCAGTTGACTGTCTAGTCAGCAGTCAACTAAGACCGTTGACTAGTCAAAGGGCCCAGGGGACCCGCACGTCATTGACTGGGTTATCCCAGTCAGCAATTTGACTGGTCAATGGGACAAGTGGGACCCAGATGTCATTGACACATATTTTAGCATTTTCTTTTTAAGTGGACATTAAGAGGAGGGGGTCCACCTGCCATAACTTAGATATTTTAAAACTTATTATCTTTCAACTACAAGTGGGGGGGGGACACGTCATTTGCACATTTCACAATTAAACAAATAAACAAATCTAATGTATTCCTAGACTAATCTAACGCTAGTTAAATAAGCGGCCAGAAGCACATCTGGCTGTGCACGTTCTGCACACACGCACGACCGTGGCAAGGCCATGGCCAACAGAAGCGTAGAGCAGCAGCGGCAACACAACAGTAGGCAGTAGCAGCAGCAAGCAGCAGCACTACAAGGAGGAGGAGGGAGCAGCAGCAGCTTGTAAGTAGAGGCAAGGAGCAGAGAGCAGTAGCGGCAAGGAGCAGAGCAAACTTGCAAGCAGCAGCAGCTTGTCAACAGCAGCAGCGCATCACGCAGTAGCAGGGCAGCGTCGGCCGCGAGGCCATGCGCGCATGTGGGTGCGGGCAGGGGCGCGTCCGCGCGGCTGGCGCGGGGCTGGGCCGCAGCGGGCGCACGCGGGACGTGTTGGGTAACGTAGCAGAAATTTAAAATTTTCTACGCAACACCAAGATCAATCTATGGAGTAATCTAGCAACGAGGGAAGGAGAGTGCATCTACATACCCTTGTAGATCGCTAAGCGGAAGCGTTCAAGTGAACGGGGTTGATGGAGTCGTACTCGTCGTGATCCAAATCACCGATGATCCTAGTGCCGAACGGACGGCACCTCCGTGTTCAACACACATGCAGCCCGGTGACGTCTCCCACGCCTTGATCCAACAAGGGGAGGAGAGGTTGGGGAAGACTCTGTCCAGCAGCAGCACGACGGCGTGGTGGTGAAGGAGGAGCGTGGCAATCCTGCAGGGCTTCGCCAAGCACCGCGGGAGAGGAGGAGGACTTGGGAGAGGGGGAGGGCTGCGCCAGAACTTGGGTACGGCTGCCCTCTCTCTCCCTCACTATATATAGGGGGAAGGGAGGAGGGGGAGGCGCCCCAGGGTTCCCTAGGGGAGGGGCGGCGTCCACAGGGGAAACCCTAGATGGGTTTGGGCGCCCCCACCCCCTAGGAAACTTGCCCCCGAAGCCGGGAGGGGCGGCTGCTCTAGGGGTGGCGCCCCCACCTCTCCTGGTTACGTGAGATGGGGTGGGAGGGGCACTCAGCCCCTTAGTGGGCTGATGTGCCCTCTTCCCTTGGCCCATAAGGCCCCCCAACGCTTGTCGGGGCCTCAGAAACCCCTTTCGGACACGCTGGTCATCACCTGGTACTCCCGGAACAATTCCGGACTCCAATACCCTTCGTCCAATATACCGATCTTCATCTTCGGACCATTTCGGAGCTCCTCTTCATGTCCGGGATCTCATCCGGGACTCCGAACAACCTTCGGTAACCACATACATTTATTCCCTATAACTCTAGCGTCACCGAACCTTAAGTGTGTAGACCCTACGGGTTTGGGAACCATGTAGACATGACCGAGACACCTCTCCGGCCAATAACCAACACCGGGATCTGGATACCCATGTTGGCTCCCACATGTTCCACGATGATCTCATCGGATGAACCACGATGTCGAGGATTTAATCAATCCCGTATTCAATTCTCTTTGTCTAGCGGTACTGCACTTCCCCGAGATTCGATCGTCGGTATCCGATACCTTGTTCAATCTCATTACCGGCAAGTCTCTTTACTCATTCTGTAACACATCATCCCGTGATCAACTCCTTGGTCACATTGCGCATATGATGATGTCCTACCGAGTGGGCCCAGAGATACCTGTCCGTCACACGGAGTGACAAATCCCAGTCTCGATTCGTGCCAACCCAACAGACACTTTCGGAGATACCCGTAGTGTACCTTTATAGCCACCCAGTTACGTTGTGACGTTTGGCACACCCAAAGCATTCCTACGGTATCTGGGAGTTGCACAATCTCATGTCTAAGGAAATGATACTTGACATTAGAAAAGCTTTAGCATATGAACTACACGATCTTTGTGCTAGGCTTAGGATTGGGTCTTGTCCATCACATGATTCTCCTAATGATGTGATCCCGTTATCAACGACATCCAATGTCCATGGTCAGGAAACCGTAACCATCTATTGATCAACGAGCTAGTCAACTAGAGGCTTACTAGGGACATGGTGTTGTCTATGTATCCACACATGTATCTGAGTTTCCTATCAATACAATTCTAGCATGGATAATAAACGATTATCATGAACAAGGAAATATAATAATAACTAATTTGTTATTGCCTCTAGAGCATATTTCCAACAGTCTCCCACTTGCACTAGAGTCAATAATCTAGTTCACATCACCATGTGATTAACATTCACAGGTCACATCGCCATGTGACCAATATCCAAAGAGTTTACTAGAGTCAATAATCTAGTTCACATCACTATGTGATTAACACTCAATGAGTTCTGGGTTTGATCATGTTGCTTGTGAGAGAGGTTTTAGTCAACGGGTCTACAACATTCAGATCCGTATGTACTTTGCAAATCTCTACGCTATATTTGGAGCCATTTCAAATAACTGTTCTACTTGGAGCCATTCTAAATTGTTGCTCCATTATACGTATCCGGTATCTCTACTCAGAGCTATCCGGATAGGTGTTAAGCTTGCATCGATGTAACTTTTTATGTCGAACTCTTTATCACCTCCATAACCGAGAAACATATCCTTATTCCTCTAAGGATAATTTTGACCGCTATCTGGTGATCTACTCCTAGATCACCTTTGTACCCTCTTGCCAGACATGTGGCAAGGCACACATCAGTTGCGGTACTCAGCATGGCATACCGTATAGAGCCTATGAAAAAAGCATAGGGGACGACCTTCGTCCTTCCTCTTTCTCCTGCCGTGGTCGAGCTTTAAGTCTTAACTTCATACCTTACAACTCAGGCAAGAACTCCTTCTTTGGCTGATCCATCTTGAACACCTTCAAGATCATGTCAAGGTATGTGCTCATTTGAAAGTACCATTAAGCGTTTTTGATCTATCCTTATAGATCTTTGATGCTCAATGTTCAAGTAGCTTAATCAAGGTTTTCCATTGAAAAACACTTTTCAAATAACCCTATATGCTTTCCAGAAATTCCACACCATTTCGGATCAACAATATGTCATCCACATATACTTATCAGAAATGTCGTAGTGCTCCCACTCACTTTATTTGGAAATACAAGTTTCTCATAAACTTTGTATAAACCCATAAACTTTGATTACTTCATCAAAGTGTATATTCCGACTCCGAGTGCTAGCTCTAGTCCATGGAAGGATCGCTGGAGCTAGCATACCTTTTAGCATCCTTAGGATCGACAAAACCTTTCTGATTGTATCACATACAACCTTTCCTTACGAAAACTGGTAAGGAAACTTGTTTGGACATCCGTCTGCCAGATTTCATAAATGCAGCTTATGCTAACATGATTCCGACGGACTTAAGCATCACTACGGGTGAGAAAATCTCATCGTAGTCAACTGCTTGAACTTGTGAAAAACTCTTCGCCACAAGTCGAGCTTCATAGACAGTGACATTACAGTCCACGTCCGTCTTCTTCTTAAAATCCACATGTACCTAACAGCCTTACGACCATCAAGTAGTTCTTCCAAAGTCTACACTTTGTTTTCATATATGGATCCTCTCTTGGATTTTATGGCCTCGAGCCATTTTTCGGAATCTGGGCCCACCATCGCTTCTCCATAGCTCATAGGTTCATCGTTGTCCAACAACGTGACCTTTAAGACAGGGTTACCACTTAGAAGTTGTACACACCCTTGTCAACCTATGAGGTTCGATAGTAACTGGATCTGAAGCTCCATGATCATCATCATTAGCTTTCTCTTCAACTAAGGCAGGTGCCACAGAAACATTTTTCCTGTGCTGCGCTACTCTCTGGTTGAAGTAAAGGTTCAACAACCTTATCAAGTTCTATCTTCCTCCCACTCAATTCTTTCGAGAGAAACTTTTCCTCGAGAAAGGACATGATTCTAGAAACAATCCCTATTGCTTTCGGATCTGAGACAGGAGGTATACCCAACTGTTTTGGGTGTCCTATGAAGATGCATTTATCCGCTTTGGGTTCGAGCTTATCAGCCTGAAACATTTTCACATAAGCGTCGCAGCCCCAAACTTTTAAGAAACGACAGCTTAGGTTTCTCTAAACCATAGTTCATACGGTGTCGACTCAAACGGAATTGCGTGGTGCCCTATTTAAAGTGAATGTGGTAGTCTCTAATGCCTAACCCATAAACTATGGTGGTAATTCGATAAGAGACATCATGGTATGCATCATATCCAATAGGGTGCAGTTATGATGTTCGGACACACCATCACACTATGGTGTTCCAGGCTGTATCAGTTGTGAAACCATTTCCACAATGTCTTAATTCCGTGCCAAACTCGTAATTCAGATATTCATCTCTATGATCATATCATAGATATTTTATCCTCTTGTCATGACGATTTTTCAACTTCACCCTGAAATTACTTGAACCTTTCAGTAATTCAGACTCGTGATTCATCAAGTAAATATCCTCAGCATCTACTCAAATCATCTGTGAAGTAAGAACATAACGATATCCACTACATGCCTCAGCACTCATTGGACTGCACACATCAAAATGTATTACTTCCAACAAGTTGCTTTCTTGTTCCATCTTACTGAAAACGAGGCCTTTCAGTCATCTTGCCCATGTGGTATGATTTGCATGTCTCAAGTGATTCAAAATCAAGTGAGCCCAAACTATCCATCTGTATGGAGTTTCTTCATGCATATATACCAATAGGCATGGTTCGCATGTCTCAAGTGATTCAAATTCAAGTGAGTCCAAAGATCCATCAACATGGAGCTTCTTCATGCGTTTTATACCAATATGACTCAAATTGCAGTGCCACAAGTATGTGGTAATATCATTACTATCTTATATCTTTTGGCATGAACATGTGTATCACTACGATCGGGATTCAATAAACCATTTATTTCAAGTGCAAGACCATTGAAGGTATTATTCAAATAAATAGAGTAACCATTATTCTCCTTAAATGAATAATCATATTGCGATAAACATAATCCAATCATGTCTATGCTCAACGCAAACACCAATCCCGATGGCAGACGGGGCATGCGATGTTTGATCACATCAACCTTGGAGACTCTTCCAACACATATCATCGTCTCACCTTTGGCTAGTCTCCGTTTATTTTGTAGCCTTTTATTTCGAGTTACTAACACTTAGCAACCGAACCGGTATCTAATACCCTGCTGCTACTAGGAGTACTAGTAGAGTACACATTTATAATGTATGTCCAACACATACTTCTGTCAACCTTGTCAGCCTTCTCATCTACCAAGTATCTAGGGTGGTTCTGCTTCAGTGACCGTTCCCCTTATTACAGAAGCACTTAGTCTCGGGCTTGGGTTCAACTTTGGGTTTCTTCACTAGAGCATCAACTGATTTGTTGTTTCATGAAGTATCCCTTTCTTGCCCTTGCCCTTCTTGAAACTAGTGGTTTTACTAACCATCAACAATTGATGCTCCCTTTTGATTTCTACTTTCGCGGTGTCGCGAATAGCTCAAGGATCATATCTATCCCTGATATGTTATAGTTCATCACGAAACTCTAGTAGCTTGGTGACAGTGACTTTGGAGAACCATCACTATCTCATCTGGAAGATTAACTCCCACTCGATTCAAGCGATTGTTGTACTCATACAATCTGAGCACATGCTCAACGATTGAGCTTTTCTCCTTAGTTTGCAGGATTAAGAAACTTGTGAAAGGTCTCATACCTCTTGACGTGGGCACTAGCCTGAAATCCCAATTTCAGTCCTTGGAACATCTCATATGTTCTGCGATGTTTCAAAAACGTCTTTGGTGCCTCAATTCTAAACCATTTAGCATTACGCACTGAACTATCATGTAGTCATCAAAACGTGTATGTCAGATGTTCGCAACATCCATAACCGACGCTCGAGGTTCAGCTCACTGAGCGGTGCATTAAGGACATAATCCTTCTGCGCAGCAATGAGGACAATCCTCAGTATACGGACTCAGTCCGCATAATTGCTACTAACAACTTTCAACTAAATTTTCTCTAGGAACATATCTAAACCAGTAGAACTAAAGCGTAAGCTATGACAATTTGCAAAGTCCTTTTGACTATGTTCATGATAATTGAGTTCATCTTATTATTTCATGAACTCCCACTCAGATAGACATCCCTCTAGTCATCTAAGTGATACATGATCCGAATCGACTAGGCCGTGTCCGATCATCACGTGAGACGGACTAGTCATCATCGGTGAACATCTCATGTTGATCGCATCTTCTATACGACTCATGTTCGACCTTTCGGTACTCCGTGTTCCGAGGCCATGTCTGTACATGCTAGGCTCGTCAAGTCAACCTAAGTGTTTCGCATGTGTTCCGAGGCCATGTCTGTACATGCTAGGCTCGTCAACACCCGTTGTATTCGAACGTAATCACACCCGATCATCACGTGGTGCTTCGAAACGACGAACCTTCGCAACGGTGCACAGTTAGGGGAGAACACTTTTCTTGAAATTTTAGTGAGGGATCATCGTATTTAAGCTACCGTTGTTCTAAGCAAATAAGACGTAAAAACATGATAAACATCACATGCAATCAAATAGTGACATGATATGGCCATCATCACTTTGCTCCTTTTGATCTCCATCTTCGGGGCTCCATGATCATCATCGTCACCGGCATGACACCATGATCTCCATCATCGTGTCTTCATGAAGTTGTCTCGCCAACTATTACTTCTACTACTACAGCTAACGGTTAGCAATAAAGTAAAGTAATTACATGACGTTTATGTTGACACGCAGGTCATAAATAAATTAATACAACTCCTATGGCTCCTGCCGGTTATCATACTCATCGACATGCAAGTCGTGATTCCTATTACAAGAACATGATCATCTCATACATCACATATATCATTCATCACATCCTTTGGCCATATCACATCACAAAACACTTGCTGCAAAAACAAGTTAGACGTCCTCTAATTGTTGTTGCAAGTTTTTACGTGGCTGTTATAGGTTGCTAGCAAGAACGTTTCTTACCTACGCCAAAACCACAACGTGAATTGCCAATTTCTATTTACCCTTCATAAGGACCCTGTTCATCGAATCCGATCCGACTAAAGTGGGAGAGATAGACACCCGCCAGCCACCTTATGCAACTAGTGCATGTCAGTCGATGGAACCGGTCTCACGTAAGCGTACGTGTAAGGTTGGTCCGGGCCGCTTCATCCCACAATGCCGCCGAATCAAGATAAGACTAGTAACGGCAAGTAAATTGACAAAATCGACGCCCACAACTACTTTGTGTTCTACTCGTGCATAGAAACTACGCATAGACCTAGCTCATGATGCCACTGTTGGGTAACGTAGCAGAAATTCAAAATTTTCTACGCAACACCAAGATCAATCTATGGAGTAATCTAGCAACGAGGGAAGGAGAGTGCATCTACATACCCTTGTAGATCGCTAAGCGGAAGCGTTCAAGTGAACGGGGTTGATGGAGTCGTACTTGCCGTGATCCAAATCACCGATGATCCTAGTGCCGAACGGACGGCACCTCCGCGTTCAACACACGTACAGCCCGGGGACGTCTCCCACGCCTTGATCCAGCAAGGGGAGAGGAGAGGTTGGGGAAGACTCGTCCAGCACAGCACGACGGCGTGGTGGTGAAGGAGGAGCGTGGCAATCCTGCAGGGCTTCGCCAAGCACCGCGGGAGAGGAGGAGGACTTGGGAGAGGGGGAGGGCTGCGCCAGAACTTGGGTGCGGCTGCCCTCTCTCTCCCTCACTATATATAGGGGGAAGGGAGGAGGGGGAGGCGCCCTAGGGTTCCCTAGGGGAGGGGCGGCGGCCACAGGGGAAACCCTAGATGGGTTTGGGCGCCCCCACCCCCTAGGAAACTTGCCCCCCAAGCCGGGAGGGGCGGCTGCCCTAGGGGTGGCGCCCCCACCTCTCCTGGTTACGTGAGATGGGGTGGGAGGGGCGCTCAGCCCCTTAGTGGGCTGATGTGCCCTCTCCCTTGGCCCATAAGGCCCCCCAACGCTTGTCGGGGCCTCAAAAACCCCTTTCGGACACGCTGGTCATCACCTGGTACTCCCGGAACAATTCCGGACTCCAATACCCTTCATCCAATATACCGATCTTCACCTCCGGACCATTCCGGAGCTCCTCTTCATGTCTGGGATCTCATCCGGGACTCCGAACAACCTTCGGTAACCACATACATCTATTCCCTATAACCCTAGCGTCACCGAACCTTAAGTGTGTAGACCCTACGGGTTTGGGAACCATGTAGACATGACCGAGACACCTCTCCGGCCAATAACCAACAGCGGGATCTGGATACCCATGTTGGCTCCCACATGTTCCACGATGATCTCATTGGATGAACCACGATGTCGAGGATTTAATCAATCCCTTATTCAATTCCCTTTGTCTAGCGGTATTGCACTTGCCCGAGATTCGATCGTCGGTATCCGATACCTTGTTCAATCTCATTACCGGCAAGTCTCTTTACTCGTTCCGTAACACATCATCCCGTGATCAACTCCTTGGTCACATTGCGCATATGATGATGTCCTACCGAGTAGGCCCAGAGATACCTCTCCGTCACACGGAGTGACAAATCTCAGTCTCAATTCGTGCCAACCCAACAGACACTTTCGGAGATACCCGTAGTGTACCTTTATAGCCACCCAGTTACGTTGTGATGTTTGGCACACCCAAAGCATTCCTACGGTATCTGGGAGTTGCACAATCTCATGTCTAAGGAAATGATACTTGACATTAGAAAAGATTTAGCATATGAACTACACAATCTTTGTGCTAGGCTTAGGATTGGGTCTTGTCCATCACATGATTCTCCTAATGATGTGATCCCGTTATCAACGACATCCAATGTCCATGGTCAGGAAACCGTAACCATCTATTGATAAACGAGCTAGTCAACTAGAGGCTTGCTAGGGACATGGTGTTGTCTATGTATCCACACATGTATCTGAGTTTCCTATCAATACAATTCTAGCATGGATAATAAACGATTATCATGAACAAGGAAATATAATAATAACTAATTTTTTATTGCCTCTAGAGCATATTTCCAACAGGACGGCCAAGGATGCGGCTGGGGCGAGTAGGGTGTGGCCCGGGCGCGACAACGGCGGACACCGGGCGCGGCTACGGCGAGCTTCGGCCATGGCGAGCAACGGTGCAGAGGGGCACGGATCGAGACGGGGAAAAGCAGGAATCGGACGAGAGGCTCCCCACGAGCGCGATGGTGAGGTCGGGGGGCCGGGGACGGCTCGGAGGTGACGAATCGAAGCGGCGAAGATGACCTACGGCCATGGCGGCTAGCGGGGCTACGGGGACGAAGGGAGTAGGGGAGAGTTAGGGGAGAGGGGGGACGTGCGGTGCTCACAGGGGAGGCTCACAATGGCCCGGTGGGGGGCTTAGTAGCTGCCGTGGGCGCCGGTGTTGAAGAAGACAGTGGTGAGCCGAGGAAGAAGACGACCCGGGGCGGAGGCGTAGGCGGTCCCTGGTGTCTTTGGGCTCGTCGATGAGGCGTAGTCGACACCGGCGGAGAGGGGAGGCATGGTGGTGCAGCGTGGGGGTGGACGATGGCCGCGGTGACGACGAAGGACGGCGGCGGGCGCGCTCGGGCAGTGGGAGAAAAGGCGAGCGCGAGCAGGGAGAGAGGGGAGTGGATCTGGGAGGGGCCAAGTGGGAGAGGTGGCAAGGGGGAGGCCGAGGCGTCGCCCTTATCCCCTCGGGGCGGCGCCGACGAGGTGGGTTCGACGGGGACGCGCCCCTGTTCGGGCGCGGTCGGTGGAGCAGTGCGTGGGGAGAGAACACGACAAGGACGGGGGAGTGGGCCGACTCGCTGGGGTGGGCTAAGGCCCGGTGGGCAAAAGGGGGGGTGGCTTCTCTCTTTTCCTTTATCCTTTCTTTTGCTCTTTTCTTTTTTTTACAAAATAAATGTTATGCAATATTTGAGCTGCCAAAAGGAGTTCTGAAAAATTGTGGGACTTGGCCAAATAAGTACATTATTATATTGGGCACCTATCACAATAGTTTGGGAGGAGTTTGAATTGATTTTGGATTTTTCACAAATGGAAAAGCATTTAAAAAATGCTGATTTGGAACTGCTTTAATTCCCAGGGGAAATTAGCTATCTCAAATGATGTTGAATCACTCATGAAATTTAGTTAGTGAATATTTGCAACCCAGCGAACATTTTTGTTTTACTGTTTGGAGAAATAATTTATTTGACTTTATTTTAAAAGTTGAATTTGAATTGGTTTTGAATCTAAGTGATATTAGCAACAGTAACAATGATGACTTGGCATCATTAGTAGGGGATTACTGTAGCTTGATTATCCGGGCGTTACAAATCTCCTCCACTACAAGAGATCTCGTCCCGAGATTTAAGAGGTGGAGTAAGGGGGAAGCTATACTGAAAGGATCAGCATCCGGTAGTTATCTCAAGGAAGGAGATTTTAGAAGCACCAGGACGTATCGAGAGTGCTATGCAGAGATTCAATAAGTTTTAACTAGGTAGGCATCCAACTGATGTCTAAAATAGGTGATGAAGGGGTTCAGAGCAAAGAAGAATAATGTTGCCTCTGATACCGAAATGAAACATGGTGAGGAAGTTAGCTCGTGTATTACATACGAAGCCGAGTGCCAAGAATATTTCGGAATCAAGGTTGTACAGTAGAGTTAGGTTTCGATCTGGGACCTGTGGGTTATGGGCCCACCATGTGGGTTAAAAGTAGGAAGGGCGGAGACGTCGGGCGTGATCATGTAAGCAAGGCAGGTCAGAGGATAGCCTGCCAGTTATGTTGGCAACAGCATTGGTACCAAGGGCGAGGGACGAAGAGAACCATTTTCCTGCTCGTAATACGAGGCGGACCAATAGGCAAAGTTCTCGTCCATCGGTGGTTACCGGAATGTCATCAACAATAGTAACAAGGTCTTACTGACAGAGTTGTACACCAAGATGTTTATTTAAGCAGAAGAATGTTAATGCTTAGATCATATAGATCACAAGAAGGTTAAACAAACCAATGGAAAGGAAAATTGAAATTATCAGATTAATCAGACCAATGGAACAGAAAATGTGTTTACACACAAGAATTGGGAGTATATCCTTCCCAAGGGGAAGCAGAGCAGGATATACATGATATGACAGCAAGTTCAAAAGCATTTTGATAAAGGGGCGAGGGAAGAATCATGATATTACCCATACAACGGTGTTTGGATAATAGATCAAGAAACATTCGGCAATGAGCTTCCAATGTTCTTGTTGATATTCGGAATACCTTTGTGATGCTTCGAGGTAGCAATAACATAGTCCAAGTAAGGGTTGGATCTGAAGATCACAAGAGACACGAAGGAACATTTCCAAGAATATCATGGAATGTAAGATATAACTAAAACATGATCAAGTCTGTATTGGCAGGACGTCAAGGATGGTGTCGATGACAACACGAATCATCAATGGGCAAGGATGGTATTTCTCCTCAAGAATTAGATTGATATCCTAAAAGAGCTCAGAATGTTGATGATGATCACGACACATTTGTCGAGCGATTTCATGAAGATGTAATCGATCGGCGATGACATCAAATCAAAGGAATGATGAACCGAAAGGTTATTGGAACCATTGGTATGACACAAACTTGAAATCAAGCTTGTTGTTCAAGGCAAAATGACATGATGAGGAAGATCGACGTAAGCTTAGCTCATCGTCAAAAAATGTGCTCCGGGAAGAAGAACCAGGTAGCACAGTTAAAATTTGGCATGATAATGATATAGCCGATCAGGCTAGGAATGACTTGAAGGATTACTAAACTCGTAAGCAATGAAAATTACTTAGTTATAGAACCGAAGTGCGGAATCGATTCACTTATCTGTGTTCTCGATTAACTAAGACTCAGAACCCGGGGAAAATTGGAATCGGCGAGAAGCAATACTAGAATAAGACTCACAGGAAGCAACACACATGTTAGATATTCTCAAGACACCAGAGGGTAATACTCGAAGGTAGAGTAGAATAGATGCTTGACATGTGAAATAATCTGCAGAGGACAAGTACTTTAACTTGCTCGAGAAATGGGATCAAAGAAGACCAATATGGCCAGAACCATGATTGCAAAAGAACAAATCCCGGATATAAGAACTTATACCATGGGGACATTTAATTTTAAGAGAAGCTTCCATGATAAGATCTACATCGTTTCCATGGGCATGAACACAAAGTTCAAGGTCGACTCCAACTTCTCTAATGCACATCTTTTCATTCACTTCTCGCTTTCGATGAATTTGTAGTGTGGAAGATTTATCTGGTGAAGCACCAGAAGAGTATGACTCACATCTCTTTTGAGTTCACACGGATTAGGGAAGGTATAGGTTCAACCCGTAGGGGTATCTTAGGAACATATACCACAAACACCATGAGTAAAAAACACAAGCTCGAAGGCAGAGCATGGTTGAGAAGGCAGAGGATACAATTTACCAAAGGCTTTATGTATCTGAGGAAAGGCTCCAAGAGGTTATTGAATATGAAGGACGTTGTCAGATAAAATCCAATAAAGGATCTGGTGGTCCACATGGATCTGATGTGAGTATCGGTACTCCACCAGAAGAAGAAAGAATACAAAGGCTTCGGATTATAGAAACATCTGAATAATTCGATGCTTTAAATGCAAGGAAATCATGATTTCAAATATAGAAGATCATAAGCAAACGCTCTGATCAAAAGATAAGTAAGTTGAATAGCCCTAGGGATACAATTGACAACAATTTGATTGGTCAAGAAACAACTCTTGGTCAAATGACGTCCAAGCCGGAAGGATGAATTCTATGATCCGACTGAGGATTGCTAGCATCCGCAACATATTGAATCAACATACTCAAATGATAAAGACAAAGGATGCCCATAAGATTACTATACTTATGGGATTTAACCATAATGCAAGCAAGCAAGAATTTCAAGAGCAATAAGCTGCTAAGGATTTTCAGAACATCGAATAGGATTTCGAAGATTTTTGTGAAACACTCAAACAACTGGGGATGAAGAATCTTCGGTAATTGAGAGGAATTATTTGTAGGGGAGTATTTACGTGGCAAAGAACTTCAAGGCAATTGCAGAAGGGTTTCTCGGGACAACGGAGAGTATTTTGGGGCATCTTTTAGAAACAAGAGCAACTAGAGACAAAGGTATGAACGGCAACTGTATGTACTTATCCATAAGGATATATCGGTGGCAGGGAATTGCAAAGGCGGTGGGCACAAGGGTCTCGGGAAAACATCAAAGAGTATCTTTGGAAACTTCTGATGAAGCAGGCGATCATCTGGAATGAAGGGGCTCTCCGGTAGGAAGTGGTTACGAGAACCTAAATTTAGAGTTAGTAAAATCTTTAACCCGAATACAAGAGACATCAGAATCCCAGATTATAGACGAGGAATAAAAGATCCTAATACCACCCAATGGCGACGTGGGCCCGTAAGTCACACAGCCAATGTTAGTAAAAGTTTTTCAGTGACTAGACTCAACTTCGGCCAAGGAGTTGGAAAGGGGGCTACCTACAGGCAGTCGGCTCTCATACCAACTTGTGACACCCTCGATTCAATCGTACACTAATCATACATGCAAATGTGTACGATCAAGATCAAGGACTCACGGGAAGATATCACAACACAACCCTAGACACAAATTAAAATAATACAAGCTTTATATTACAAGGCAGGGGCCTCAAGGGCTCGAATACATAAGCTCGAAAACACAAGAGTCAGCGGAAGCAACAATATCTGAGTACATATATGAGTTAGACAAGTTTGCCTTAAGAAGGCTAGCACAAAAGCAACATCGATCGAAAAGGCAAGGCCTCCTGCCTGGGAGCCTCCTAACTACTCCTGGTCATCGACGGCCTCCACGTAGTAGTAAGCATCAGCGGTGGGCATCTGGCTCCTGGGCTCCGACATCTGGTTGCATCAACCGGAAATGAGAAGAAAGGGGAAAAAGGGGGAGCAAAGCAACCGTGAGTACTCATCCAAAGTACTCGCAAGCAAGGATCTACACTACATATGCAACATTATCAAAGGAAGGCTGTATATGTGGACTGGGCTGCAGAAATGCCAGAAAAGAGAGAAGGCCTAGTCCTATCAAAGACTAGCATCTTCTGGAAACCACCATCTTGCAGCAACAGGAGGGAGTAGAGTAGCATAAAGTAAAGTAGTAGTAATGCTATCAACCTCGGCCAGAGATCCTTTCTCGACTCCCTGTGAGAAACCAATCCCAGAGCCATACTATCCAGTTATCATCACAATCCAATTCTCATCACCAGTCCAATTCTCATCACAAGTATCCAGTTCTAGTTGTATCGATCGGGATACAACTCCAAGTGTCTGTTACCGTAGGACAGGCTATCGATAGATGTTTTCTTCCCAGCAGGGGTGCACCAACTTACCAACCACGCTCGATTAACTCCAGCCGGACACACTTTCCTGGGTCATGCCCGGCCTCGGCCAAACAATACATCGCAACCTGACCTAGGCTTAATAGAGAGGCCAGCACGCCGGACTAAACCTATGCCCCCAGGGGTCATGGGCCATCTCCCCGGGAACTCCTGCATGTTGCGAACGCGGCCAGTGAGCAGACCTAGCTACCTCCTTCAAAAAGACAGGTGCTTACGCAGTCCAACCCGACGCACGCCGCTCAGTCGCTGACGTCTATTAAGCTTCGGCTGATGCATACGACGCAGAACGCCCATACTATGCCCACGTGATGGTTAGTGCTATCAGGCCAGAGGCCCCTCGGATCAAATATCCAAATCGTAGTGGATTAGGAACGCGCGGTAACAAGCAGAGACTCACGAAAGATGTGACGCCATTGCCCCGTCTCGAGGACTTGCGGCAAGGGCTAGGAATGCCCGGCCACGCCTCGCAATTATCTCGCGGGCACCTTCCAGGTCAACCCGACTCCACATCACTCGCAATTAAGCTCGCGCGGGTACCCCTCAGGGTCGACCCGTCTTTCCAAGTAACAGGGGTAAAGTCCAAGTATCCGTGTGTCCAAACATCAAGGGGAAAACCCGAGGAATCACCCCGGAGAATTCGACTCGATGTAATCATCAAGGTGAACGTAAGAGGAACCACCCCCGAGGTTCACACTTGAGGGGTTGCACGACAGAGTCGTATCGGAAGTGGTTAAGGAGGAAATCACCCTCGATGTCTACAGAGATCTCATCAGGAGTGATGTATAGGTTCCACCCTCGGCATTCGATGGTAACTGTGAAGAGTCGAGCAACAAAAGGGGAAAGTGATGTGCGGTGTCGGGGCCTGGTCTTCGATCCCGTTGATCGGGTCTTCGATGATGAAGTAGGGGCAACAAGGACAAGGTGGGGGTCACTGGTGGATCACTAACCAACCTATACTAAGCAGTTTAGGATAAGCAGGTAGGTAACAATGAGCATGTTACAAAAGCAAGCTATGCATCAGAATAGGAGCAAACAATAACAGTAGCAAAATCTAATGCAAGTATGAGAGAATGGAATGGGCGATATCGGGATGATCAAAGGGGGGGCTTGCCTGGTTGCTTTGGCAAGGAGGGGTCGTCGTCGACGTAGTCGATCACAGGGGCGGCATCGGTCTCGGGGTCTACCGGAGAGAAGAGGTGGAAGAAAAAGTAAATATAAAGCAAGTATAGCATCACAAAGCATAACATGGCAATAAGCCGCGCCGGGTGTGACCTAACGTATGGCTACACGATATAGATGGAGGGGGAATTCAACCGGGAATGTAATCCCAGTTCCGGACCTGTGTCAGACAGATGACCAGAGGGGGAATGTTCCATGTTCAGATAGTTAGAGGCATCTGACATGTAAACGGACCGCGTATTCAGATTCGTCTCGTTGTTCTGAGAAACTTTCATGTAGACAACATTTTCATCCGAGGTACAGATTATTTTCTATGATTTTCTGAATTTTAAACGATTTCCTGAATTTCTTTTAATTCGAAATTAAACAACAGATTGCTATGTGTACACACTGAAGTGTACATAGTAGTGGCGTTAGTGGCTGACCGGTGGGGTCTAGTTGACTGTCTAGTCAGCAGTCAACTAAGATTGTTAACTAGTCAAAGGGCCCAGGGGACCCGCACGTCATTGACTGGGTTATCCCAGTCAGCAGTTTGACTGGTCAATGGGACAAGTGGGACCCAGGTGTCATTGACACATATTTTAGCATTTTCTTTTTAAGTGGATATTAAGAGGAGGGGGTCCACCTGCCATAACTTAGATATTTTAAAACTTATTATCTTTCAACTACAAGTGGGTGGGGCACACGTCATTTGCACATTTCACTAATTAAACAAATAATCTAACGCTAGTTAAATAAGCGGGCAGAAGCACATCTGGCTGTGCACGTTCTGCACACACGCACGACAATGGCAAGGCCATGGCCAACAGAAGCATAGAGCAGCAGCGGCAACACAACAGTAGGCAGTAGCAGCAGCAAGCAGCAGCGCTACAAGGAGGAGGAGGGAGCAGCAGTAGCTTGTAAGTAGAGGCAAGGAGCAGAGAGCAGTAGCGGCAAGGAGCAGAGCAAACTTGCAAGCAGCAGTAGCTTGTCAACAGTAGCAGCGCATCACGCAGAAGCAGGGCAGCGTCGGCCGTGAGGCCATGCGCGCATGTGGGTGCGGGCAGGGGCGCGTCCGCGCGGCTGGCGCGTGGCTGGGCCGCAGCGGGCGCACATGGGACGACCAAGGATGCGGCCGGGGCGAGTAGGGTGTGGCCCGGGCGCGATAACGACGGACACCGGGCGCGGCTACGGCGAGCTTCGGCCATGGCGAGCAACGGTGCAGAGGGGCATGGATCGAGACCGGGAAAAGCAGGAATCAGACGAGAGGCTCCCCACGAGCTCGATGGTGACGTAGGGGGGGGGGGCGGGGATGGCTCGGAGGCGACGAATCGGAGCGGCGAAGATGACCTACGGCCATGGCGGCTAGCGGGGCTACGGGGACGAAGGGAGTAGAGGAGAGGGGGGACGTGCGGTGCTCACAGGGGAGGCTCACGATGGCCCGGTGGGGCCTTAGTAGCTGCCGTGGGCACCGGTGTTGAGAAGATGCTGGCGAGCCGAGGAAGAAGACGACCCGGGGCGGAGGCGTAGGCGGTCCCCGGCGTCTTTGGGCTCGTCGATGAGGCGTAGTCGACGCCGGCGGAGAGGGGAGGCATGGTGGCGCAGCATGGGGGCGGACGGTGGTCGCGGTGACAACGAAGGACGGCGGCGGGCGCGCTCGGGCAGTGGGAGAAAAGGCGAGCGCGAGCAGGGAGAGAGGGGAGTGGATCTGGGAGGGGCCAAGTGGGAGAGGTGGCAAGGGGGAGGCCGAGGCGTCGCCCTTATCCCCTCGGGGCGGCGCCGACGAGGTGGGTTCAACGGGGACGCGCCCCTGTTCGGGCGCGGTCGGTGGAGCAGTGTGTGGGGAGAGAACACGACAAGGACGGGGGAGTGGGCCGACTCGCTGGGGTGGGCTAAAGCCCAGTGGGCAAAAGGGGGGTGGCTTCTCTCTTTTCCTTTATCCTTTCTTTTGCTCTTTTCTTTTTTTACAAAAAAATGTTATGCAATATTTGAGCCGCCAAAAGAAGTTCTTAAAAATTGTGGGACTTGGCCAAATAAATACATTACAATATTGGGCACCTGTCACAACAGTTTGGGAGGAGTTTGAATTGATTTTGGATTTTTCACAAATGGAAAAGCATTTAAAAAATGCTGATTTGGAACTGCTTTAATTCCCAGGGGAAATTAGCTATCTCAAATGATGTTGAATCACTCATGAAATTTAGTTAGTGAATATTTGCAACCCAGCGAACATTTTTGTTTTACTGTTTGAAGAAATAATTTATTTGACTTTATTTTAGAAGTTGAATTTGAATTGGTTTTGAATCTAAGTGAGATTAGCAACAGTAACAATGATGACTTGGCATCATTAGTAAGGGATTACTGTAGCTTGATTATCCGGGCGTTACATTACCCAGGCTGATAGGCCCAAAGTTCTTCAAGTCTTTAGCATTAGGAACTTTTGGGATAAGAGTGATAATAACAAAGTTTAAGACTCCTTTTTCCATTTGATTTGATATCAGAGTACAGATAGGGCTTATAACGCCACCCCCCCCACACACACACTGACCAAGCACTATCCCACTAGCATGGCATCGACATCTCTTCCTCTGTGGTAGCGGCCAACCCAGTCATTGGCACATCAGGAGTGACACCAAGGAAGTCACATAAGGGCCATCTCCATGAGCAAGTCGGAGCGGAACACCGGTGGATGGTCATGCACTCGGCAACATCGGCGGATGCACAAGACTGCGCAGGCGATGACGGAGGGGACGCGTGGTAGCTGTTGACCCAGCCTACATATGAAACTGATAGTTTTCTGAAATGGTGGCTACATTGACTCTTTGGGGTTGACTGGATGAGCAATCATTAGGTTTTATTATCACTCAAGTGTCCTTGGTCAGCAATGGCAGAACTTCATTCGGGGGGGGGGGGCATGCCCCCTGCTCTAGGAAAACTCTTAAGTGTGCCCCTAATATTATAGGCTTGAATATCAAAGATTTCTTAGAGTTCATGCATAACTTATCTTCTTCGTCCCCTCAATAATTTTCATCAAGCTCCTCAACTATTGGTCAGATCGACCTTTATTTTGTGGCAATGGCCTGCATGCCAGACATTACCATGCCAAACTGAATTACAAGCGAGGGACAACGATGGACTTAAGGTTCTAAACTCAGATGTGTCGAGAAAATAATTTTGTGGGACTTGGAGGGAGTAGAGGAGAGGGGGGACGTGCGGGGACGGCTTGAATATCAAGCGGGGACGGCTCGGAGGCGACGAATCGGAGCGGCGAAGATGACCTACGGCCATGGCGGCTAGCGGGGCTACGGGGACGAAGGGAGTAGAGGAGAGGGGGGACGTGCGGTGCTCACAGGGGAGGCTCACGATGGCCCGGTGGGGGCTTGGTAGCTGCCGTGGGCGCCGGTGTTGAAGAAGACGCTGGCGAGCCGAGGAAGAAGACGACCCGGGGCGGAGGCGTAGGCGGTCCCCGGCGTCTTTGGGCTCGTCGATGAGGCGTAGTCGACGCCGGCGGAGAGGGGAGGCATGGTGGCGCAGCGTGGGGGCGGACGGTGGCCGCGGTGATGACGAAGGACGGGGGCGGGCGCGCTCGGGCAGTGGGAGAAAAGGCGAGCGCGAGCAGGGAGAGAGGGGAGTGGATCTGGGAGGGGCCAAGTGGGAGAGGTGGCAAGGGGGAGGCCGAGGCGTCGCCCTTATCCCCTCGGGGCGGCACCGACGAGGTGGGTTCGACGGGGACGCCCCCCTGTTCGGGCGCGGTCGGTGGAGCAGTGCGTGGGGAGAGAACACGACAAGGACGGGGGATTGGGCCGACTCGCTGGGGTGGGCTAAAGCCCGGTGGGCAAAAGGGGGGTGGCTTCTCTCTTTTCCTTTATCCTTTCTTTTGCTCTTTTCTTTATTTACAAAAAAATGTTATGCAATATTTGAGCTTCCAAAAGGAGTTCTGAAAAATTGTGGGACTTGGCCAAATAAATACATTACAATATTGGGCACCTATCACAACAGTTTGGGAGGAGTTTGAATTGATTTTGGATTTTTCACAAATGGAAAAGCATTTAAAAATGCTGATTTGGAACTGCTTTAATTCCCAGGGGAAATTAGCTATCTCAAATGATGTTGAATCACTCATGAAATTTAGTTAGTGAATATTTGCAACCCAGCGAACATTTTTGTTTTATTGTTTGGAGAAATAATTTATTTGACTTTATTTTAGAAGTTGAATTTGAATTGGTTTTGAATCTAAGTGAGAATAGCAACAGTAACAATGATGACTTGGCATCATTAGTAAGGGATTACTGTAGCTTGATTATCCGGGCGTTACATTACCCAGGCTGATAGGCCCAAAGTTCTTCAAGTCTTTAGCATTAGGAACTTTTGGGATAAGAGTGATAATAACAAAGTTTAAGACTCCTTTTTCCATTTGATTTGATATCAGAGTACAGATAGGGCTTATAACGCCACCCCCCCCCCCACACACACACACTGACCAAGCACTATCCCACTAGCATGGCATCGACATCTCTTCCTCTGTGGTAGCGGCCAACCCAGTCATTGGCACATCAGGAGTGACACCAAGGAAGTCACATAAGGGCCATCTCCATGAGCAAGTCGGAGCGGAACACCGGTGGATGGTCATGCACTCGGCAACGGCGGCGGATGCACAAGACTGCGCAGGCGATGACGGAGGGGACGCGCGATAGCTGTTGACCCAGCCTACATATGAAACTGATAGTTTTCTGAAATGGTGGCTACATTGACTCTTTGGGGTTGACTGGATGAGCAATCATTAGGTTTTATTATCACTCAAGTGTCCTTGGTCAGCAATGGCAGAACTTCATTGGGGGGGGGCATGCCCCCATACTCTAGGAAAACTCTTACGTGTGCCCCTAATATTATAGGCTTGAATATCAAAGATTTCTTAGAGTTCATGCATAATTTATCTTCTTCGCCCCCTCAATAATTTTCATCAAGCTCCTCCACTATTGGTCAGATCGACCTTTATTTTGTGGCAATGGCCTGCATGCCAGACATTACCATGCCAAACTGAATTACAAGCGAGGGACAACGATGGATTTAAGGTTCTAAACTCAGATGTGTCGAGAAAATAATTTTGTAAAAGAGGGAATTTGTCTGTATGGTTCTAAAGGAGGAAATTTGTACCCCCTTTTACGTTAGCATACACTTTTCATACCTACAGTTGCGCAATTGCTCTATAAAATATATGTAGCGTATTGCTGCATGATGCCTCAAACAATAGGCAACTGTCAATTGACATAATGAGAACGAAAATATCGACGAACAAGAGTAAGAATCGAAGATGTACCTTCCATTTGAAGTGGCAAATGTTCTGCACATTGATCGTATTGAAAAATGCATCCAGAGAGTCTCGCCGAACGAAAGGTTCAATACACAAGCGATGTTTCCATTTTCAAAAATGCAAATTGAATAAGAAAAAGTATAAGAATTGATATCACCTAATATAATACATCAGGAATTCTTCTTTAAGCGCAGATGTCAATAGTTAAATGGAAAATGGGTTGCTGCATAAAGATAGTAAGAAGCAAGAACAATATCATAACATATAATTTGCATAATCTATTTGCATCTTAGTTTCTCACATTAACTTGGGTTTGTGACTAACTTATTCTTGTCATGGCAAAGTTACCCAATTCTACAGCTAGTAAGACAAAATAATTAAGTGATCCAGCATCCTGTCTCGGATTTGATACAACATACAATAGGCAAAACCTTTCAACTATCAACCTAAGCACCTGGTTCTGAATTAGTTTGACGAAATTACGAGCAATTGACCTGCCTAGAGGCTCCTTGCAAGTTAATCTCAAACTACAACTAGATCGCCGCCGGCGCGCGTTGCTGCGCCCGTCAATTTTGACATTATACTATTAGTGATTGATGCAGTTGTATCTAAATGTACTAATTTAATCATCATATAATCACACATTATATTTAACATGCTCACACCTATGAATCGTGTTGTTTGACCCGAAATTTAACTGACGGTGTGTGCGTTTGTGCCTGTTTATTTTTTCACGAGCATGTTAGTTATTGGTGGAATGTGTTAGATGTTAAGAAGGTTGGCAATAGTATGATTTTGTATAAGAATACTCCCTTCTTTTGGGTTTATTGGGCGCTCTTTACTTCATTGACAATATATTTGTATACTTTCAACCATTCCTGCATTAAGCATTTTCTAAAGATCAGACGTTACACTTATACTATTGTACAACACATCAAGATTCAGGTCATAACATAATGAACCTACACTGATTTTAATTGAATAGAAAATGAGGAATACGAGTATCCATTTTGTGCAAATTACAGGTCGCTAACATTTTAATTTTATCCAAACTGATTCAACTTACTGGAATCCAATAAGGAATAGAACAATGGCACTAACATTTCATTTCTATATAGAAACAATTCAACTTACTGACACTAACCTTAGTAAAATTAACCGATCCATTCATACAATTAGTTTCCCCATGAAGGCAAAGTAATTAATGTGTGCAACCCAAGTGGAGTCAAACTCATCTCATAGCTCTAGCAGCATGCGTCATGCACAACCAAACTGCATCTTGCAGTCAAGTAGTTGCAGTAACTTCTGATTTACCTGCTCGGACTTTAGCATCCACGCCACACAAATATACTTAACAAGTCAACAATTTTGGGGGTATGCATCATGTTCATCCTACGCGGATGCGGTCATAGGTACTGCTCATTTGTTAGACTCAAGTCTGGTCAGCAACTGCCACATGTATTCCATTGTGTTCGTTGCAAAATAAGAAATATCATGAATTCTTAAAAGGAAAAATTGCAAGCTGTGCATTACCTGTAAAGTAGACTATCAAATAGAACAAGGACTAAGTACAAAGACAGAGATAATGTACATGTTGGGGAACGTAGTAATTTCAAAAAAATTCCTACGCACACGCAAGATCATGGTGATGATATAGCAACGAGGGGAGAGTGTTCTCTATGTACCCTCGTAGACCGAAGCGGAAGCGTTGACGCAGCGTAGAGGAAGTAGTCGTACGTCCTCCGCTTCAACCGATCCAAGTACCGTTACTCCGGCACCTCCGAGTTCTTGACACGCGTACAGCTCGATGACGCACCCTCGATCTCCGATCCAGCAGAGGCGCCGAGGGGGAGTTCCGTCAGCACGACGGCGTGGTGACGATCTTGATGTTCTCCTGTTGCAGGGCTTCGCCTAAGCACCGCTACAATATGACCGAGGTGTAATATCATGGAGGGGGGCACCGCACACGGCTAAGGAACGATCAATGATCAACTTGTGTGTTCTAGGGTGCCCCCTACCCCCGTATATAAAGGAGGGAGGGAGGAGGTGGCCGGCCCTAGGGGGGGCGCCATGAGGAGGGGGAAACCTACTCCAAGTAGGTTTCCCTCTCTTTTCCTTATATTATTTGGAGGGGGAAGGAAAGAGTACTAGTATTAGGAAGTAGTACTAGTAGTAGTAATAGGAAGAGGGGGAAGGAGAAAGGAAAGGGGGGGCCGGCTCCCCTCCCCAATTCGGATTGGGCTTGGGGGGGCGCGCCCCCTTCCCTTGCTCCTTCTCTCTTCCTCCTACATGGGCCCAATAAGGCCCATATACCTCTCGGGGGGTTCCGGTAACCTCCCGGTGCTCCAAACTTCTCCGGAACCTTTCCGGTGTCCAAATATATCCGTCCAATATATCAATCTTTATGTCTCGACCATTTCGAGACTCCTCGTCATGTCCGTAATCATATCCGGGACTCCAAACAACCTTCGGTACATCAAAATACATAAACTCATAATATAACTGTCATCGAAACCTTAAGCGTGCGGACCCTATGGTTCGAGAACGATGTAGACATGACTGAGACACATCTCTGGTCAATAACCAATAGCGGGACCTGGATGCCCATATTGGTTCCTACATATTCTACGAAGATCTTTATCGGTCAAACCGCATAACAACATACGTTGTTCCCTTTGTCATCGGTATGTTACTTGTCCGAGATTCGATCGTCGGTATCCAATACCTAGTTCAATCTCGTTATCGACAAGTCTCTTTACTCGTTCTGTAATACTTCATCTTATAACTAACTCATTAGTTACATGCTTGCAAGGCTTAGGTGATGAGCATTGCCGAGAGGGCCCAGAGATACCTCTCCGACAATTGGAGTGACAAAACCTAATCTCGAATTATGCTAACTCAACATGTACCTTCGGAGACACCTGTAGTACTCCTTTATAATCACCCAGTTACGTTGTGACGTTTGGTAGTACCCAAAGTGTTCCTACGGTAAACGGGAGTTACACAATTCTCATAGTTACAGGAACATGTATAAGTCATGAAGGAAGCAATAGCAGAATACTAAACGATCAAGTGCTAAGCTAACGGGATGGGTCATGTCAATCACCTCATTCTCCTAATGATGTGATCCCATTAATCAAATGACAACACATGTCAATGGTTAGGAAACATAACCATCTTTGATTAATGAGCTAGTCAAGTAGAGGCATACTAGTGACTATATGTTTGTCTATGTATTCACACATGTATCATGTTTCCGGTTAATACAATTCTAGCATGAATAATAAACATTTATCATGATATGAGGAAATAAATAATAACTTTATTATTGCCTCTAGGGCATATTTCCTTCAGTCTCCCACTTGCACTAGAGTCAATAATCTAGATTACATAGTAATGATTCTAACACCCATGGAGTCTTGGTGCTGATCATGTTTTGCTCGTGAGAGAGGCTTAGTCAACGGGTCTGCAACATTCAGATCCGTATGTATCTTGCAAATCTCTATGTCTCCCACTTGGACTTGGTCCCGAATGGAATTGAAGCGTCTCTTGATGTGCTTGGTCCTCTTGTGAAATTTGGATTCCTTTGCCAAGGCAATTGCACCAGTATTGTCACAGAAGATCTTCATTGGTCCCGATGCACTAGGTATGACACCTAGATCGGAAATGAACTCCTTCATCCAGACTCCTTCATTTGCTGCTTCAGAAGCAGCTATGTACTCCGCTTCACATGTAGATCCCGCCATGATGCTTTGTTTAGAACTGCACCAACTTACAGCTCCACCGTTTAATAAAAACACGTATCCGGTCTGCGATTTAGAATCGTCCGGATCAGTGTCAAAGCTTGCATCGACGTAACCATTTACGACTAGCTCTTTGTCACCTCCATATACGAGAAACATATCCTTAGTCCTTTTCAGGTATTTTAGGATGTTCTTGACCGCTGTCCAGTGATCCACTCCTGGATTACTTTGGTACCTACCTGCCAAGCTTATTGCTAAGCATACGTCAGGTCTGGTACACATCATTGCATACATGATAGAGCCTATGGCTGAAGCATAGGGAACATCTTTCATTTTCTCTCTATCTTCTGCTGTGGTCGGGCATTGAGTTTGACTCAACTTCACACCTTGTAGCACAGGCAAGAATCCTTTCTTTACCTAATCCATTTTGAACTTTTTCAAAATTTTGTCAAGGTATGTACTTTGTGAAAGTCCTATTAAGCGTCTTGATCTATCTCTATAGATCTTGATGCCCAATATGTAAGCAGCTTCACCGAGGTCTTTCATAGAAAAACTTTTATTCAAGTATCCCTTTATGCTATCCAGAAATTCTATATCATTTCCAATTAATAATATGTCATCAACATATAAAACTAGAAATGCTACAGAGCTCCCACTCACTTTCTTGTAAATACAGGCTTCTCCAAAAGTCTGTATAAAGCCATATGCTTTGATCACACTATCAAAACGTTTATTCCAACTCCGAGATGCTTGCACCAGTCCATAAATGGAATGTTGGAGCTTGCAAACTTTGTCAGCACCTTTTGGATCAACAAAACCTTCAGGTTGCATCATATACAAACTCTTCTTCTAGAAATCCATTCAAGAATGCAGTCTTGACATCCATTTGCCAAATTTCATAATCATGAAATGCAGCAATAGCCAACATGATTCGGACAGACTTAAGCATCGCTACGGGTGAGAAAGTCTCATCGTAGCCAACCCCTTAAACTTGTCGAAAACCTTTTGCAACAAGTCGAGCTTTGTAGACAGTAATATTACCATCAGCGTCATTCTTCTTCTTAAAGATCCATTTATTCTCAATGGCTTGCCGATCATCGGGCAAGTCAACCAAAGTCCATACTTTGTTTTCATACATGGATCCTATCTCAGATTTCATGGCCTCTAGCCATTTTGCGGAATCTGGGCTCATCATCGCTTCCTCATAGTTCGTAGGTTCATCATGGTCTAGTAACATGACTTCCAGAATAGGATTTCCGTACCACTCTGGTGCGGATCTTACTCTGGTAGACCTACGAGGTTCAGTAGAAACTTGATCTGAAGTTTCATGATCAATATCATTAGCTTCCTCACTAATTGGTGTAGTTGTCACAGGAACCGGTTCTTGTGATGAACTACTTTCCAATAAGGGAGTAGATACAGTTATCTCATCAAGTTCTACTTTCCTCCCACTCACTTCTTTCGAGAGAAACTCCTTCTCTAGAAAGGATCCGATTTTAGCAACGAAAATCTTGCTTTCAGATCTGTGATAGAAGGTGTACCCAATTGTCTCCTTTGGGTATCCTATGAAGACACATTTCTCCGATTTGGGTTCGAGCTTATCTGGTTGAAGTTTCTTCACATAAGCATCGCAGCCCCAAACTTTGAGAAACGACAACTTTGGTTTCTTGCCAAACCACAGTTCATAAGGCGTCGTCTCAACGGATTTTGATGGTGCCCTATTTAACGTGAATGCGGCCGTCTCTAAAGCATAACCCCAAAATGATAGCGGTAAATCGGTAAGAGACATCATAGATCGCACCATATCAAGTAAAGTACGATTACGACGTTCGGACACACCATTTCGCTGTGGTGTTCCAGGTGGCGTGAGTTGCGAAACTATTCCACATTGTTTCAAATGTAAACCAAACTCGTAACTTAAATATTCTCCTCCACGATCAGATCGTAGAAACTTTATTTTCTTGTTACGATGATTTTCTACTTCACTCTGAAATTCTTTGAACTTTTCAAATGTTTCAGACTTGTGCTTCATCAAGTAGATATACCCATATCTGCTCAAATCATCTGTGAAGGTGAGGAAATAACGATATCCGCCACGAGCCTCAACATTCATCGGACCACATACATCTGTATGTATGATTTCCAACAAATCTGTTGCTCTCTCCATAGATCCGGAGAACGGTGTTTTTGGTCATCTTGCCCATGAGGCACGGTTCGCAAGTACCAAGTGATTCATAATCAAGTGATTCCAGAAGTCCATCAGTATGGAGTTTCTTCATGCGTTTTACACCGATATGACCTAAACGGCAGTGCCACAAATATGTTGCACTATCATTATCAACTCTGCATCTTTTGGCTTCAACATTATGAATATGTGTATCACTACTATCGAGATTTAATAAAAATAGACCACTCTTCAAGGGTGCATGACCATAAAAGATATTACTCATATAAATAGAACAACCATTATTCTCTGATTTAAATGAATAACCGTCTCGCATCAAACAAGATCCAGATATAATGTTCATGATCAACGCAGGCACCAAATAACAATTATTCAGGTCTAAAACTAATCCCGATGGTAGATGTAGAGGTAGCATGCCGACCGCGATCACATCGACTTTGGAACCATTTCCCACGCGCATCGTCACCTCGTCCTTAGCTAATCTTCGCTTAATCCGTAGTCCCTGTTTCGAGTTGCAAATGTTAGCAACAGAACCAGTATCAAATACCCAGGTGCTACTGCGAGCATTAGTAAGGTACACATCAATAACATGTATATCACATATACCTTTGTTCACTTTGCCATCCTTCTTATCCGCCAAATACTTGGGGCAGTTCCGCTTCCAGTGTCCAGTCTGCTTGCAGTAGAAGCACTCAGTTTCAGGCTTAGGTCCAGACTTGGGTTTCTTCACTTGAGCAGCAACTTGTTTGCCGTTCCTTTTGAAGTTCCCCTTCTTCTTCCCTTTGCCCCTTTTCTTGAAACCAGTGGTCTTGTTGACCATCAACACTTGATGCTCCTTTTTGATTTCTACCTCCGCGGCTTTCAGCATCGCGAAGAGCTCGGGAATAGTCTTGTTCATCCCTTGCATATTATAGTTCATCACAAAGCTCTTGTAGCTTGGTGGCAGTGATTGGAGAATTCTGTCAATGACGCTATCATCCGGAAGATTAACTCCCAGTTGAATCAAGTGATTATTATACCCAGACATTTTGAGTATATGCTCACTGACAGAACTGTTCTTCTCCATCTTGCAGCTGTAGAACTTATTGGAGACTTCATATCTCTCAATCCGGGCATTTGCTTGAAATATTAACTTCAACTCCTGGAACATCTCATATGCCCCATGACGTTCAAAACATCGTTGAAGACCCGGTTCTAAGCTGTAAAGCATGGCACACTGAACTATAGAGTAGTCATCAGCTTTGCTCTGCCAGACGTTCTTAACGTCGTCAGTTGCATTAGCAGCAGGCCTGGCACCCAGCGGTGCTTCCAGGACGTAACTCTTCTGTGCAGCAATGAGGATAATCCTCAGGTTACGGACCCAGTCCGTGTAATTTCTACCATCATTTTTCAACTTTGCTTTCTCAAGGAACGCATTAAAATTCAACGGAACAACAACACGAGCCATCTATCTAAAACCAAACATAGACAAGCAAAATACTATCAGGTACTAAGTTCATGATAAATTTAAGTTCAATTAATCATATTACTAAAGAACTCCCACTTAGACAGACATCTCTCTAGTCATCTAAGTGATTACGTGATCCAAATCAACTAAACCATGTCCGATCATCACGTGAGATGGAGTAGTTTCAATGGTGAACATCTCTATGTTGATCATATCTACTATATGATTCACGCTCGACCTTTCGGTCCCCGTGTTCCGAGGCCATATCTGTATATGCTAGGCTCGTCAAGTATAACCTGAGTATTCCGCGTGTGCAACTGTTTTGCACCCGTTGTATTTGAACGTAGAGCCTATCACACCCGATCATCACGTGGTGTCTCAGCACGAAGAACTTTCGCAACGGTGCATACTCAGGGAGAACACTTCTTGATAATTAGTGAGAGATCATCTTAAAATGCTACCGTCAATCAAAGCAAGATAAGATGCATAAAGGATAAACATCACATGCAATCAATATAAGTGATCATCATCTTGTGCTTGTGATCTCCATCTTCGAAGCACCGTCGTGATCACCATCGTCACCGGCGCGACACCTTGATCTCCATCGTAGCATCATTGTCGTTACGCCATCTATTGATTCTACGACTATCGCTACCGCTTAGTGATAAAGTAAAGCAATTACAGGGCGTTTGCATTTCATACAATAAAGCGACAACCATATGGCTCCTGCCAGTTGCCGATAACTTCGGTTACAAAACATGATCATCTCATACAATAAAATATAGCATCATGTCTTGGCCATATCACATCACAACATGCCCTGCAAAAACAAGTTAGACGTCCTCTACTTTGTTGTTGCAAATTTTACGTGGCTGCTACGGGCTTAAGCAAGAACCAATCTCACCTACGCATCAAAACCACAACGATAGTTTGTCAAATAGACTCCGTTTTAACCTTCACAAGGACCGGGCATAGCCACACTCGGTTCAACTAAAGTGAGAGAGACAGACACCCGCCAGCCACCTTTAAGCACGAGTGCTCGTAACGGTGAAACCAGTCTCGCGTAAGCGTACGCGTAATGTTGGTCCGGGCCGCTTCATCTCACAATACCGCTGAACCAAAGTATGACATGCTGGTAGGCAGTATGACTTATATCGTCCACAACTCACTTGTGTTCTACTCGTGCATATAACATCAACGCATAAAGCCTAGGCTCGGATGCCACTGTTGGGGAACGTAGTAATTTCAAAAAATTTCCTACGCACACGCAAGATCATGGTGATGATATAGCAACAAGGGGAGAGTGTTGTCTATGTACCCTCGTAGACCGAAGCGGAAGCGTTGACGCAACGTAGAGGAAGTAGTCGTACGTCCTCCGGTTCAACCGATCCAAGTACCGTTACTCCGGCACCTCCGAGTTCTTGACACGCGTACAGCTCGATGACACACCCTCGATCTCTGATCCAGCAGGGGCGCCGAGGGGGAGTTCCGTCAGCACGACGGCGTGGTGACGATCTTGATGTTCTCCTGTTGCAGGGCTTCGCCTAAGCACCGCTACAATATGACCGAGGTGTAATATCATGGAGGGGGGCACCCCACACGGCTAAGGAACGATCAATGATCAACTTGTGTGTTCTAGGGTGCCCCCCTACCCCCGTATATAAAGGAGGGAGGGAGGAGGTGGCCGGCCCTAGGGGGCGGGCGCCATGAGGAGGGGGAAACCTACTCCAAGTAGGTTTCCCTCTCTTTTCCTTATATTATTTGGAGGGGGAAGGAAAGAGTACTAGTATTAGGAAGTAGTACTAGTAGTAGTAATAGGAAGAGGGGGAAGGAGAAAGGAAAGGGGGGGCCGGCTCCCCTCCCCAATTCGGATTGGGCTTGGGGGGGCGCGCCCCCTTCCCTTTCTCCTTCTCTCTTCCTCCTACATGGGCCCAATAAGGCCCATATACCTCCCGGGGGGTTCCGGTAACCTCCCGGTGCTCCAAACTTCTCCGGAACCTTTCCGGTGTCCAAATATATCCGTCCAATATATCAATCTTTATGTCTCGACCATTTCGAGACTCCTCGTCATGTCCGTAATCATATCCGGGACTCCGAACAACCTTTGGTACATCAAAATACATAAACTCATAATATAACTGTCATCGAAACCTTAAGCGTGCGGACCCTATGGTTCGAGAACGATGTAGACATGACTGAGACACATCTCTGGTCAATAACCAATAGCGGGACCTGGATGCCCATATTGGTTCCTACATATTCTACGAAGATCTTTATCGGTCAAACCGCATAACAACATACGTTGTTCCCTTTGTCATCGGTATGTTACTTGTCCGAGATTCGATCGTCGGTATCCAATACCTAGTTCAATCTCGTTATCGACAAGTCTCTTTACTCGTTCTGTAATACTTCATCTTATAACTAACTCATTAGTTACATGCTTGCAAGGCTTAGGTGATGAGCATTGCCGAGAGGGCCCAGAGATACCTCTCCGACAATTGGAGTGACAAAACCTAATCTCGAATTATGCTAACTTAACATGTACCTTCGGAGACACCTGTAGTACTCCTTTATAATCACCCAGTTATGTTGTGACGTTTGGTAGTACCCAAAGTGTTCCTCCGGTAAACGGGAGTTACACAATTCTCATAGTTACAGGAACATGTATAAGTCATGAAGGAAGCAATAGCAGAATACTAAACGATCAAGTGCTAAGCTAACGGGATGGGTCATGTCAATCACCTCATTCTCCTAATGATGTGATCCCATTAATCAAATGACAACACATGTCAATGGTTAGGAAACATAACCATCTTTGATTAATGAGCTAGTCAAGTAGAGGCATACTAGTGACTATATGTTTGTCTATGTATTCACACATGTATCATGTTTCCGGTTAATACAATTCTAGCATGAATAATAAACATTTATCATGATACGAGGAAATAAACAATAACTTTATTATTGCCTCTAGGGCATATTTCCTTTAGTACAGGTTCAGCTTCTCAATCAAATTTACTCCATACAGAGAGATGTACTCCTGTAGCTAACATTCATTCTACATAAGGCCCCATTTAGTATATCTGATCAAATGGCCAGAGCTAATGAACTCGACACCTACTCAAATTCTGCTCCACCGCCTACTCAAATTCCACTCCACCTGCTCCCATTTATTCCTCTCCTCTGTCCATAATTACAATCTTCTCTCCATGTTCCTGACATGAACAATATACTACATAAATATTTGGTGTATGATAAAATGGACTACATCTGCTTGTAGTCTCACATGTTTCAATTTTTTTTACAATATGCCAATGCAGCCCTACACGATAAATTGCATTCTTGTACTACTTCTCTATCCCCAACTTCTAACTCGTCTTTGTTATGTTCAGATAAATGATTTCATGATGACATCCTAATCTAGAGTACATATTTTGCTGTAATACGTAAAGCTGATAAGAATAGAGATTACCCTGAAACCAATTGATGGTTGACCTAAACTGAAGCAAAATCTTGAAAAAAGAAATCAAGCATCAACAACACAGTAGTAGTTGATCAAGAATTCTATTGACAAATAAAGTGTTCATTGTACCCTCATGTATAAGGTTTTACCTGATTGGTGGGTATTTTAGATGTCCCAATCTGACTGAGGGGTGGATTTTGGTCACCTAAGCTTTGTGCAATATCTCCTCACTAGCGTGAAACAACAGTTACTACCTGCGCGGAATAGGAATCGGAGAGATATTAACATGGGTGGAAGAAGGGATAGTACAGGAAAGGGGCAAAACAAAGACAGAGGCTGACCTAGCCGAGAACTGTGCTGCCAGCGTAAGACAGTGATTCAGTAGAAAAGGAGCAAGGACGGTCACTGAGAGGGACAAGCGAGGGAGCTTATATTATATAGTACAACATAGGTTGGAAAATAGAAAACACACACCTTCATTAATCGACGTCAACGACCGGCATACATCATCGACCATGAACGACTCTAGAAACTGAAGATTAATTGCCTTCTTCAAATCCCAAAGGATCACACGTGTCAGATGGATCCCCTCATAGACAGATCGCGGGCCTCGGTTGTATCCAAGCATTCGCGCGTCGCCTGCATCACGCTCGGCTGGGTCGAGCCAGTCAACCCTGTAGACCATCCACCTGGCGGCGATCAAACGCATTTTCTTTGGGAGGTTACCTGTCCAAAAGCCATTTCAGATGATGAACCATTGAGAAAAAAACTTTGACAGTACGAAGCTCCATAATCTACTTAAATCAATCGACCAAGACCACCTGTATGACATGAGAGTATATGAGGATATTTTCTTTCAGAGGATATGAGGACAATGTAATTTTTTCATGCAATTTACAGGAAAGATGCCTGAGCATGATGCTGAATAAGATGTTGATGCTGAGTGCAGAGGGTGTGGAAAGACTCGCACGGGTGAAGCATTATATAGTAGCACTAACCATAGGAAACGATTGTAACATTACCAGGCATGAATAGGCCATGACTGCGGGATTCAAGAGAGAGCAAAGCCGTTTCATGCAGACGAGGCATCTGCCATTATCGCCCTCGTCCCCAACTTTCTTTAGCCGCATCGTGCGCCTCGTCGCTTGAGCTCTCAACTGCATCGGCAGGACTCGACCGCATCGGCAGGACTCGACCGCATCGTCCGCCTCTTCGCTTCAGCTCTGGACTGCATCGTCTGGACCCGGATCCTGCTCCTCCGGTTGATCCCAGTGCACGGATATACTTGCCTCGGTCCATCACGCACCTCATGTGGACCGAATCGACCGAAGCGGCGGCTGGTCAGTGCGGCTCAAATCCGAACCGAATGAATCGGATCCTTTGAGCGCCTGGGATCCGGACTCGATGGATTCGACCGCGTCTCCACTCGGGACAGACCGGATGAATTGCCTTCTCTCTGCTCCTACAACCTGGGGTGGATGGATTCGATGCGGTCGCTCCCGCTGCGGGGAAGCTCCTAACCGGCGCTCTCAGCGCCGGTTCTCATACTGGCGCCCGAGGAGATTCTACTGGGCCGGCCCAGCAAAATTCATTCGCTATAGAGGAAGCGCGAAAAAGAAGGCGCAAAAATGGTCCTCAATGGGAATAGATCTCACGTCGTGACAACAACGAACCAATAAGACCAACCACCTAAGCTACCACGCGATACAGATAAATTACAGGGAAACCCTTTTAAGTACATTTGCACCCCCGCAAACATTTACTGTAGCGCGTCTTTAAAAAAAGTTTACTGTAGCGCTTTGATTTATTTTTTTAAAACATTTTGGAAAAGGTTCACAAATTACAGAAAAGTTCATTTGTTTTGAAAAAAATAATCGATTTTCAAAAAAGTTCAGGATTTTGAGAAAAATGTCTTATCGATTTTGAAAAATAGTTCACAAAACTTGAGAAAAAAGTTCATACATTTGAAAAAAGTTCATCAAGATTCAAAAAAGGTTCATCGATTCAGAAAAAAAGTTCATCAAGATTCAAAAAAGATTCATCGATTCAGAAAAAAGTTCACCAATTTTGAAAAAGTTCATCAATTTCGAGAAGTAGTTCATGTATTTGAAAAAAGTTCATCGATTTTGAAAAAGTTTACAAAATTGTGAAAAAAGTTCATCAAATTTGAAATAATTTCATCGAAAATGAAGAAAACTTCATCAAATCTGAAAAAAAATTATCGACATTGGAAAAAGTTCATCGAAATTCAAAAAAAGTTCATCAAATTTGAACAAAAGTTCATCGAAATTCAAAAACAGTTCATCAATTTGAAGAAAACGTCCATGTATTTGCAAACCAATTCATCGCACGAAGATGAAGAAAAAAGAAAACAAAAAATTAAAAAAGAATAACCAAAAAAAAGGAAAAGGAAAAAAGGGAAAAGGAAGAAGAACGAATAATAGAAGAAAAAGTAAAACGTAACCAGATACCGCCCAGTGGCCGTTTGGTTAGACTAGCGTTCCTTAATGCTGGAGTTAGCTGGTTCGAATCCTAGCGGGTCACCCTTTTTTGCATATTAGACAGAAAAGAAAACACGTTAGATGGGCCGGCCCAGAGCATCACGGGGGTGTGCGTCCGTTTGCGCCCATGCCTGTAACGGGCGCCGTTTAGGAAATGCCCCTGCTGCGCCTGGAGTCGATACTTTTTTTCACGCAACCGAATCGGGAGTGTAGGACGCGCTCACAAGCCCAATATTGGAGTCCTTTTGCGCTGGAATGGGCCTGGCGGCTGTCCAAAGGCCCAGTGCACCAGAGGCCTTCGTTTCGGCCTCTGGAGCAGCAGCCCACAGGACAGCTAGGCCAGATTAAACAGAGTGCGGGTTAGATTGTGTTACCACGAGATCTGATGGCTAGAATCTCTCAGATCGAGAAATTGGACGGCCTAAAACTCAAATTGCTATGAGGGCTGGGTTTAGGCTCACCCTTTTTTGCATATTAGACAGAAAAGAAAACACGTTAGATGGGCCGGCCCATAGCATCATGGGGGTGTGCGCCCGTTTGCGCCCATGCCTGTAACGGGCGCCGTTTAGGAAATGCCCCTGCTGCGCCTGGAGTCGATACTTTTTTTCACGCAACCGAATCGGGAGTGTAGGACGCGCTCACAAGCCCAATATTGGAGTCCTTTTGCGCTGGAATGGGCCTGGCGGCTGTCCGAAGGCCCAGTGCACCAGAGGCCTTCGTTTCGGCCTCTGGAGCAGCAGCCCACAGGACAGCTAGGCCAGATTAAACAGAGTGCGGGTTAGATTGTGTTACCACGAGATCTGATGGCCAGAATCTCTCAGATCGAGAAATTGGACGGCCTAAAACTCAAATTGCTATGAGGGCTGGTTTAGGCTCAGTTTTACTGTCCTTATGGAATGGGTCTGGCGGCTGTCGGAAGGCCCAGTGCACCAGAGGCCTTCGTTTCGGCCTCTGGAGTAGCAGCCCACAGGACAGCTGGGCCAGATTAAACAGAGTGCGGGTTAGATTGTGTTACCACGAGATCAGATGGCCAGAATCTCTCAGATCGAGAAATTGGATGGCCTAAAACTCAAATTGCTGTGAGGGCTGGGTTTAGGCTCAGTTTTACTGTCCTTAGTTTATCTCTACTACCTAAAAAAATAGTAAGGTTACTTGGCGCAACGTGCGACATATATGAGCTTTCATCTCTGGCGCTTGTTAATTTTGTACATGGGCTGCAGCCAAAAGGTGCCACCTCCCGTTCACTAAGTAACTGGCCACCCAATTTTATCTTTATATTTATCTCTACTACCTAAAAGAACAGTAAGGTTTCGTCTCTCCTCTTATGTCATTAGTTTCGTCAAGCCCTCCCGCACTAGCACGCGATTGATTTTTCTTCACATCCTCCCCACGTTGGTTTTCCACATGGAAACCACTCCTAAAAAAACGACACTAATTGATTCCCCTGCCCTATCCCACTTGTGATTTGTCCTCCGCCAAGCTCCCCGATCTGGCGAACTAGGAGGACGCGCGCTCCCCGTCCTCGACCTCCCGCCAGCAACGCTCCAATGTCACTGTTGCTCGACACCCAAGGATTCACCGTTGCCGCCTGGAGCTATTTCGCGGCATCGAGGAGGGGGTGGCGAGAGTTCATGTCCTCCCGAGGTCGCCGCCGCCGGGCTCGTATCATTAGGCGAACATGGAGTCGATGCAGCCGCCAGCCACGCCCCGTTCTTCTCCCTTTCCCTCCCAGATCATGCTCCCCTGCCTCTTCCCCCATTCTTGAGGTCAATCGTGATGGACTCCTGATTTCTAAACATATATGTTGCTTGTTGTGCTGCAACCGGTGGGTCGTTGAGGTGGGTTGTGGCAAGGAGCTACTGTGGTAGGGCGCCGATGGCGACGACTCACCTGCATAAACCTCTACCTGACCAACGTCCAGCTCATTTTCACTTGGGAGTAGGTGCTGCGGATTCCATTTGAATTTTCGAGCAATCTCGCCCTTTGCAGCATGCAGCCTTGCAGGTTCATCTACCCATGTCACTATCCCCTGCAACAAGTGACAACTCGGTAATGAGCACCGTTGAGAAAGAAACTTGGAGATACCATATCAACAATTGTGCAGCAGTTCTTGTGGAGGCTAACCCATAATAGTTTACCTTTGAGACTCTCCCTGAAGTGTACAGGGATATTGTGACAGGATGTGTGTGTACTGTAAAAGATTAGACAAGGACAACCGCCTTCATCACATGCAAGGAAGTGAAGAAACTATGGAGAAGTTTAGAGCTAGGACTACATCCACATGGATGCTAAAGAAGTAGTACAATCAGTACCAAACCTGCCGGAAGGTCAAAGAGTACTGCTTACAAGCATGCTATGGAGGTGGTGGAGCCGCCAAAACAAGGTAAATGCTGGCGAAAGAAACGGATGGGGGGGATATAGTCATGCCACAATTCGGCTTGACATTTCAGTTTCGTGGAGCGCAAGCGCATGCAGCTAGCAGCAGCAAGTGATGACCCACAAGTATAGGGGATATATTGTAGTCCTTTCGGTAAGTAAGAGTGTCGAACCCAACGAGGAGCAGAAGGAAATGATAAGCGGTTTTCAGCAAGGTATTCTCTGCAAGTACTGAAATAAGTGGTAACAGATAGTTTTGTGATAAGATAATTTGTAACGAGAAACAAGTAACAAAAGTAAATAAAGTGCAGCAAGGTGTCCCAATCCTTTTTGTAGCAAAGGACAAGCCTGGACAAACTCTTATATAGAGAAAAGCGCTCCCGAGGACACATGGGAATATCGTCAAGCTAGTTTTCATCACGTTCATATGATTCGCGTTCGGTACTTTGATAATTTGATATGTGGGTGGACCGGTGCTTGGGTGTTGTTCTTACTTGAACAAGCATCCCACTTATGATTAACCTCTATTGCAAGCATCCGCAACTACAACAAAAGTATTAAGGTAAACCTAACCATAACATGAAACATATGGATCCAAATCAGCCCCTTACGAAGCAACGTATAACCTAGGGTTTAAGCTTCTGTCACTCTAGCAACCCATCATCTACTTATTACTTCCCAATGCCTTCTTCTAGGCCCAAATAATGGTGAAGTGTTATGTAGTCGACGTTCACATAACACCACTAGAGGCTAGACAACATACATCTCATCAAAATATCAAACGAATACCAAATTCACATGACTACTAATAGCAATACTTCTCCCATGTCCTCAGGAACAAACGTAACTACTCACAAAACATATTCATGTTCATAATCAAAGGGGTATTAATATGCATAAAGGATCTGAACATATGATCTTCCACCAAATAAACCAACTAGCATCAACTACAAGGAGTAATCAACACTACTAGCAACCTACTAGTACCAATCCCGGACTTGGAGACAAGAATTGGATACAAGAGATGAACTAGGGTTTTTAGAGGAGATGGTGCTGGTGAAGATGTTGATGGAGATTTCCCTCTCCCGATGAGAGGAGCGTTGGTGATGACGATGGTGATGATTTTCCCCTCCCGGTGGGAAGTGTCCCCGGCAGAACAGCTCTGCCGGAACCCTAGATTGGTTCCGCCAAGGTTCCGCCTCGTGGCGGCGGAGTTTCGTCCCGAAAGGTTGCTTATGATTTTTTTTCTCGATGAAAGACCTCATATAGCAGAAGATGGCCATCGGAGAGCCAACAAGGGGCCCACGAGGCAGGGGGCGCTCCCTGGGGGGTAGGGCGCGCCCCCCACCCTCGTGGCCAGGTGGGTCCCCCTCTGGTGTACTTCTTCCGCTCAATATTTTTTATTATTTCCAAAAATGACTTTCGTGGAGTTTCAGGACTTTTGGAGTTGTGTAGAATAGGTCTCTAATATTTGCTCCTTTTCCAGCCCAGAATTCTAGCTACCGGCATTCTCCCTCCTTATGTAAACCTTGTAAAATAAGAGAGAATAGGCATAAGTATTGTAACATAACGTGTAGTAACAGCACATAATGCAATAAATATCGATATAAAAGCATGATGCAAAATGAACGTATCAACTGCCCCAAGCTTAGACCTCGCTTGACCTCAAGCGGAAGCCGATAACGATAAATATGTCCCCATGTTTAGAGGTAGAGGTGTCGATAAAAATAAAATACGGACATGAAGGCATCATGATTATTCTCATAACAACAACATATATAGATATTGTCACATGATTTCTTATGCTCAAGTAATAATCTATTCACAATGCAAAGTACGAATCATAAACTTTATTGAGAACCAACAAACTATAATCCCAGTCATTGAAGCAATTGCCATTTATCATAACATCAGAAAGAGTCTATGTCAGAGCTTTATAGCAAGTCCACATACTCAACTATCATTTAGTCTTTCATAATTGCTAACACTCACGCGATACTTGTGGTTACGGAGTTTTAATCGGACACAAAGAAAGATAGGGGCTTATAGTTTCGCCTCCCAACCTTTTACCTCAAGGGTAATGTCAACAATAATAACTCATGCTCCCTTACATCCAATTAGATATATCTATCGGGATCTTTCCAACACACTGTGCTTGCCAAAGGATAAAATGTAAAAAGGAAAGGTGAAGATCACCATGACTCTTGCATAAAGTAGAAGATAATAATAAAAGATAGGCCCTTCGCAGAGGGAAGCAAAGGTTGCCATGCGCTTTTATGGTTGGATGCACAAAATCTTAATGCGAAAGAACGTCACTTTATATTGCCCCTTGTGATTGGAACCTTTATTATGCAGTCCGTCGCTTTTATTTCTTCCACATGACAAGATCGTGTAAAGCTTATTTTCTCCCACACTAATAAGTCATACATATTTAGAGAGCAATTTTTATTGCTTTGCACCGATGACAACTTACTTGAAGGACCTTACTCAATCCATAGGTAGGTATAGTGGACTCTCATGGCAAAACTGGTTTAAGGGTTTTTGGAAGCACAAGTAGTATCTCTACTTGGTGCTAAGAATTTGGCTAGCATGAGGGGGAAAGGCAAGCTCAACATGTTGGATGATCCATGACAACATACTTTATCTCATATATAAGAAAACATAATCCATTATGTTGTCTTCCTTGTCCAATGTCAACTATTTAGCATGTCATATTTTAATGAGTGCTCCCAATCATAAAAGATGTCTATGATAGTATATTTATATGTGAAACCTATCTTTCCTTATTACTTCCTATTAATTGCAACGATGACCAAAGCTATGTCTGCCAACTCCCAAAAACTTTTAATCATCATACTCTTTCTATGTGAAGTCATTACTCTCAATAAGATCAATATGAACTCTTTATTTCTTTTATTCTCTTCTCTTCTCTTTTGTTCACTCAAGATCATGGCAAAATAATCCAGCCCTTAACTCAACACTAGTCTTTATTATATATAGCTCACGGACTCGATTACATAGAGAGATCATAAAGCAAAAATCAAAACTATATCATGCCGTAAACTTTATTCTACTAGATCAAGATACTACTAATAGGATCGAACTAAGAAAAATGGTAAAGATAGGAGTGTGATGGTGATACGATATCGGGGCACCTCCCCCAAGCTTGGCAGTTGCCAAGGGGAGTGCCCATACCCATGTGATTATGTCTCCTTTGCTGGTGAAGAGGATGGTGGTGATGTTGATTTAGTTGATGGCATAGGCTTCTCCCTTAATTTGTGCTTGAGGACAGAATTTTGGTCCCTCAAATCATCAATCTCCCGCTCCAGGGTTAATATCTTTTTGCATTGGTCCTACTTATTTTCCTGCAAGAGACGAAAAGGGATAAACTCGATCTTTAGTTTCTTTGCCCTATCAAGGAGACTTGAGTTTTTGAACTCCACATGCATGTCCCCAGGTTGAGGTAATGGGGCTTCATCTTCATCTAAGCTCGTCTCCTCCTTCCCCTTGGGTTCATAGTCCTCTTCTTCCTCCGTAGTCCAACCATCGTGCTCCACATCTCCATACACCTTAGGATTTGCAAGCACTAGTGCAGAACCGGGCAATAGCACCGGTTCGTAAGGCCCTTTAGTGCCGGTTCCGTAACCGGCACTAAAGTGTGGGCACTAAAGCCCCCCCCTTTAGTACCGGTTCAGCACGAACCGGTGCTAAAGGGAAACCACGTGGCACGAGCCATCTCCGGGGGCCGGGAGCCCTTTAGTACCGGTTAGTAACACCAACCGGTACTAAATGTTTTTGATTTATTTTTTATTTTTCAATTAAATTTGTGTTATCAATTTAATTTAGGATTGTTTTACGTTATAATGAGTTGTAGCCGTCATCATCATCATCATCATCATCATCATCGCATATTAATAAATAAATAAACTCTAGCTAGCTAAAAATCATCATAGTCGTCTAATTATACCACTATTTAATCATCATAGTCATTACCGCTAGCTATCTAATCATCACCAACACTGGCTAGCTTAAAGAGGAAACATTCACTTTGTAACAGAAGCAAAGATATCATCGAGTTCAACATAATCATCACCAACATCGAAGTTCAGGACACGGACATGAGACAAGTACTAATTAATTAAGAGCATGAACTAGTAGCTAGCTACTCCTGCTGCTCCCTCTCAGGTAGAATAGCATAGAACATGTATAGCTCTCCTGATTCATCATACTGGAGCGTGCAGATGAATCAGTCTCCTAATCTTGGGTTGCGCTTCTCCTTGCTGCCCCTAGTACTTCTCTGTGATTGTTAACAATTTTGCTCCAATCTTTCACTATTAAGCATTCTTCGCTTTCAGAAATCCTGAATGCACTCATGTGCAATGTAGGATATCTTGGTCATAAGCTAACCATTGACATGTCACCTTTAGTCTCGATCCACTGAGGCACAACTGTCATCGGAAGTCCCTGTTGAAGAACATCGTATAGTAATTAATATACTAAGCAATGAACGTTTAGCTTCAAAAATAATGTATGAAAAAGATGCACTAATTAAGGACAAATAGTTAAAATCTTACCATCTTTCTATTATAGATGTGACCGTAGTTCAATACAATCACCATTGGTCGCACGTTTTGAGTACTAACATTTCTAAGTTCAGGAAAAAAATTTGTCTTGACAGTATTAAGATCCTCAAGCCATGAAACATAATGACTTATCTCCTCGTAGTTTAGTTGAGCCCCGGGGCAGTAGTAGGTCCTGTCTACCAAGCACCGGACATGTTTGCTTGAACCGAAATAAGCTGACAATACAAATTAGTTGTCAACTATTTTTGAATAAATTGTATCAAAGACATAAACATATGCATGCATGGTTGAGAAAAACTCACATAATGGTAGAACTGGAGGCGTTTGCACATCGACCCAGATGTCTATATTACCTTCAATATCATCTTCCGGACGAATATCAAAGGTGATAACCATATCAGGCTCAAATGCATAAGCCTTGCATAGTGCTTGCCAAGTTTTGCATTCAAAATGGGTGTATGTGTCTCCATTATATAATTTGACGTTGAAAGTATACCCATGCTCCGTCTTCAAGTAAACTCTCTTTACCTCCATATCATCTATAGCACTAAAACCTATCTTATCCAAGACAAAAATTCTTGCATGGCAGGGGATGCGCTAGTAGAATAGTGAAAATTTAAAATTATAAGTTGAAGCAAATGAAGCATAAGTTTTGCATTCAAATAATAATTGCCAAAGTGACTTACTGTATCAACTTCGAATGTCTCATCCAGCTTGATGCTGAAGCGCCTACCATCAACAAGGAAATTTCTGTCGCACAGGCCGCGCTGGTCTTCACAGTGTTCGCACATAATGAAATCTTTTTCGTCGTCAGATGACATTTCCTATGTTCATATAGGTGAAACATTAAACACCTATTACTATCTAACATTAATTAATATCTAGCCAAATATATATTCATCTAACATTTGACATTAATATATATAACTATATTCATATGTAACAATTGACATTACTATATATTTAACTTTTCTATCTAATTCATCTAACATTCGACATTAATCTAACATTTATATAAACTCAAAATATATAAAAAATTAAATAAACAAAAAAATGCATTAACAAATAATATTTTACTTAGATCATCAAATCTCAGATACCTAAATTTTCTTACTAAAAATAAACTAGTTATATTAATTATTGAACTAGTTTAAATCTCATATACCTAAATAAACTAGTTCGACAATTTCTTACTAAAAATAAACTAGTTATATTAATTATTCAACTAGTTCAAATCTCTAGTTCGACAATTTTCTATTTAGCTAGCTAATTCATCTAACATTCAACATTAATCTAACATTCGATCATCTAATTAACTTTTCTAAAAAACAGAAAATAAGTAAAAAAATGTGTGTGTGTGTGTATGTGTGTGTGTGTGTACATATATATGTGTGTACGTATGTGTGTGTGTGTGTGTGTATGTGTGTACGTATATATGTGTGTGTATGTGTGTGTGTGCAGCCCCGTATGCCACCGCCCCGTACGTACGAGTGGGGGCGCCGGTGTACGGGGCGGGGGCGGCGGCGTATGGGGCGGGGGCGCCGGCGTACGGGCCGGCCGGGTGCGACAACGACGGACGGCGGCGCGGCGGGTACGCGAGGAGAGCGAGAGACGTACGTACGGGACCGCAGCGCGGGACGACGACGGACGGCGGCGCGAGACGGCGACGACGACGGGCGGCGGCGGGGACGACGCGACGATGACGACGTACGGACGACGGGCGAGAGGTTGAGACGAAAGAAGTGGGGAGATCTAACTGAATTTTCGTAAGTGCTATATATATAGGAGAGGCCTTTAGTACCGGTTGGAGCGACCAACCGGTACTAAAGGCCTGTTTTGGCCAGGCCAAGAGGCGGGAAGAGCAAGCCTTTAGTACCGGTTGGTGGCTCCAACCGGTACTAAAGGGTGGTCTTTAGTACCGGTTGGAGCCACCAACCGGTACTAAAGGCCTCGCGCTGCCACCCCAAAGTTTAGTCCCACCTCACCAGGCGAAGGGTAGCCGCACTGGTTTATAAACCCAGCCGCGGGTACCTCTTCGAACTCCTCTATATAGCAGGCTTGTGGGCCTAAATTCTGCGCGCTGCCCTGTGAGTCTGCTGGGTCTTTAAGGCCTGTAATTGCACGCCCGTGGCCTAGCAGGCCCACAGGGCAGCGCCCCAATTTTTTTATAGTTTTTTCTTTTCTGCTTTATTTTCTTCTATTTATTTCTGCGTAGTTTTTTGTATAGTTTTTTCTTTTCTGTTATATTTATTTTCTTCTATTTATTTGTGAGTAGTTTTTCATCTAGTTTGCCACAATTCAACATTTTCAGAGTTCATTTTGTAGTGATTTTCAATTTCAGGGTCATTTTGTAAACGATTGAAAAATAGAAAATATAATTTTTTTCTTTTCTGCTTTATTTTTTCTTCTATTTATTTCTGAGTAGTTTTTTCTTTTCTGCTATATTTATTTTGTTCTATTTATTTCTGAGTAGTTTTTTATATAGTTTTTTTCTTTTCAGCTATAGTTTTTTTTCTTTTCTGCTATTTTTTCTTTTCTGCAAAACTTGATGGTCAAAGTCTGGAGTTATAACCAAAGTTTTAAAAAAATAAATGCCGACGTGCAATTAGTTTTTGCCATAATAGAAGAAGTCCGGAGTTGTAATAAGTTATTAAAAATAAAAAAGAGGTGCAATGCTCGTTAATTTGCTTCAAGCTTTTCGGAATAGTGTAAACTGCACTGCGCATAGCTCCGTGCAATCTACCATATTCCTGAAGGCTTGAAGCTAAGCAACGTGAGTATTGAGCCTCTTATTCATCGTCTCTGCACTCAGGGCTTATAAACCGCTCCTAGTCCCTCTCTCTTGGCGAGGTGGGACTAAAAAGCAGCTTACTAAGCAATTGTAGTACTGGTCACCCTTTAGTACCGGTTGGAGCCACCAACCGGTACTAAAGGTGGTGCGCTGCATGCACAAAATTTAGTGTCATTTAGCTCAAAACATATCATTAAATGCATGAAAAATATAAAATGAAGGTAGAAATGGTTGAAAGTTGATGGCGTCGCTTTCAATGGTGCATACTGAATGCACAAAAAGTCTGGAGTTGTAATAAGTTTAAAAAAATGAAATGCCTTTGTAACAGATGAGTTTAATTTCGTCAGAAACCTGAATACTTCGAAAGAGATTGTCCAGTTTGTAAACAAAGTACATCCAGTTTTTGCCGTAACCCTCTCTACTTTTTTGAACAATCTATGTGGGTGAAATGATGATACCATGCCAAGTTTCAACTTTTTCAGAGTTCATTTGTAGTGCTTTTCAATTTCCAGGTCATTTAGTTCTCAAAACAAATCATTGAATGCATGAAAAATAGCAAATGAAGGTAGAAATGGTTGAAAGTTGATGGCATCGCTTTGAATGGTGCATACTGAATGCAAAAGATATAAGAGCATTTAGATCATGATCTTATATTTCTTTACAGTCTAAATTGTCAATATGATCTTATAACATCAAAAAAATACTTTGATCATCAATGATCTTTGTGTGTACAATCTGAATTGTCAATATGAGTCATCAACGATTTTTAAACCGATGAAGACTCATATTGCGGCCACAAATTCTACACATAGAGTTCAATGAAGACCAAGTGCTTGTGATAGTTTGAGAAATAACATATTTAAGGTGCTAAAAGGCTTGTTAGGGGAGCGAGGTGGGACTAAAAACAGCCTGCCATAACCTCATTAGTACCGGTTCGTGGTACGAACCGGCACCAAATGGTGATGGTGGGGCCATAGCCTGACCGCAGGCTGACACAGCCTCTTTAGTACCGGTTCGTGGCACGAACCGGTACTAAAGGTTCGCCACGAACCGGTGCTATTGATTGCCGCCAGGAACCGGCACTATTGTACACATTAGTGCCGGCTCAAATTCAAACCGGCACTAATGTGCTTCACGTTTGACCCTTTTTCTACTAGTGAAGGTAATCATCCACATAAATTTCTCCTTCCGAATCCTGGGATGACATGTTGATCTAATCTACAGCAGGACAGCTCGAAACAAAAATAGAGGATAATTGCATGATACATGAGTCAAAACCTTCGGGAGAATATATACTGAATTTTACCGACCAAAATACGTATCGTGCAAGAAAACGGAGTCCGGAGAGCACACGAGGTGCCCACGAGGTAGGGGGCGCGCCCAAGGGGGTAGGGCGCGCCCTCCACCCTCGTGGGGCCCTCGTGTCCTTCCCGGACTGCTTCTTAGTTTTCTATTTTTCTAAATATTCCAAAACGGAGAAATATTGCCTTAAAAAGTGTTTTGGAGTCGGTTTACTTACCGTACCACATACCTATTCCTTTCCGGGTCTGAAACATTCTGGAAAGTGTCCCTTATGTATTCCTCCGGGGTTACGGTTCCAATAACATTGGTTTCAACATTTATAGGATTACCTGAGATATAATGTTTGATTCTTTGACCGTTCACCACCTTCGGATTTGTGCCTTCGAAGTTGTTTATTTTTATGGCACCGGAACGATAAACCTCCTCGATAGCGTAAGGGCCTTCCCATTTAGAGAGAAGTTTTCCTGCAACAAATCTTAAATGAGAGTTGTATAGCAATACATAATCACCTACCTTAAACTCACGCTTTTGTATCCTTTTATCATGCCATATTTTGACTTTTTCTTTAAACAACTTGGCATTTTCATAAGCTTGGGTTCTCCATTCATCAAGTGAGCTAATATCAAATAACCTCTTCTCACCGGCAAGTTTGAAATCATAGTTGAGCTCTTTAATAGCCCAATATGCCTTATGTTCTAGTTCGAGAGGTAAGTGACATGCTTTTCCGTAAACCATTTTATACGGAGACATACCCATAGGATTTTTATATGCAGTTCTATAGGACCATAATGCATCATCAAGTTTCTGGGACCAATTCTTTCTAGATCTATTGACAGTCTTTTGCCAAATTAATTTGAGCTCTCTATTACTCAATTCTACTTGACCACTAGACCGTGGGTGATAAGGAGATGCAATTCTATGATTAACATCATACTTAGCAAGCATTTTATGGAAAGCACCATGAATAAAATGTGAACCATCGTCAGTCATTAAATATCTAGGGACTCCAAACTTCCTTAAGCATTTTAATACAAGTGTTATGATCAGCACTACTAGTTGGAATAGCTTCTACCCACTTAGTAACGTAATCAACAGCAACTAAAATATGTGTATATCCATTAGAGGCAGGAAAAGGTCCCATATAATCAAAGCCCCAAACATCAAATGGTTCAATAACAAGTGAATAATTCATAGGCATTTCTTGACGTCTACTAATATTACCAATTCTTTGACATTCATCACAAGATAAGACAAACTTACAGGCATCCTTGAAGAGAGTAGGCCAATAAAAACTGGATTGCAATACCTTATGTGTAGTTCTATCTCCAGCGTGGTGTCCTCCATAAGCTTCAGAGTGACACATGTGTAGGATATGTTCCTATTCATGCTCTGGTACACAACGTCTAATAACACCATCTACTCCTTCTTTATAAAGATGTGGGTCATCCCAAAAGTAATGTCTCAAATCATAGAAGAACTTTTTCTTTTGCTGGTATGTGAAACTAGGTGGTATAAATTTAGCAACAATGTAATTAGCATAATCAGCATACCATGGAGTACTACGAGAAGTATTTATGCCATTTAATTGCTCATCAGGAGAGCTATCATCAATAGGTAGTGGGTCATCAAGAACATTTCTATACCTACTAATAAAGCAAGGTGCGTTTCTATGATTTTTTCATCCGTTCACTGATGAAAAGTTTGTTTTTAATTTTACCCAAGGTGGTACTAAATTTTTGTGCATTCATCTGCTACAAAAGAAAAATCGTTTATCTAGGGTTTCGTACCTGGGCCGCTTGCTGAGGCCCAGCGAAGCCAAACCTCTTATTTTCCAGCCCACACAGCTGGCAGAACCCTATATGCCGCACCGAGCATCAAATACCCACAGCTTCGCACAGATCGCCCAATAATGGGCCGGCCAATTTTCGTTTTATACTGTGTGTTATCTTTTTTCTGTTATTTCCCTTTTTTTCCTATATCTTTTTTACTTTTTTTCCTTCCAAGTTTAATTTCGTTTTCCCCTTTTTTTAGTACATTCAACATTTTCAAAAAACCTCAGAATTTAATTTTTTTTGAGTTTTCGATAAATGTTCCAAATTGTAAAACAGTTTCTGTTTGGAAAATGTTCATAACTTTTTTTCTTTCTAAATTTTTGTTTCAAAAAAATCAAATGTTTCCAATTTTTGATTTTTTTCCACAATTATTCATAATTGGCAATATTTCTTATTGCATTTGAAAAAATGTTTCAAATTTAATTTTTTTTGTTTTAGTGAAATGTTTATGAAATTAAAATAATTTATTAATTAGAAAAACATTTTCAAAATTGTTCTCAATGTTCAACACATTTTACGATTTAAAAAAGTGTTCACTAATTCAAAAAATGTTTAGGTTATTATAAATGGTTAATGTTTTCAGAATTATTTTTTCAATTTCAAAATATATTCCAATTTATAATTTTGTTCATCTTTTTCAGAAATATTTAGCATTTTCAAAAAGTTGTTTGGAATTTGAAAACAAATTCATGTTTCAAGGAATATACGCAATTTCATTCTTATTTTTTAAAAATAAGTTCGAAAAAATGAAAAAATATCTAAAAACTAACGCTTCATTATGTTCTTAAATATTCGCGCTGGCCATTGGTTATTAGGACATGTTTCTTCAACTAGCTAGCAGCACGTCGTCAGGTCTTTGATTTATGTGCTGCAATTAGTAATACACAGTTACGTCTTGATAGGAGAAGCCGACCAACCCCACCACACGATCAAGATCTCGTACGCCAAACATGACCTGCGAGACGATCGCAGCTCCTACCTCCGTCGGCCACCGTTGCGGAGACTATTTTTGGAGGACACATCATTTCTCTCCCGTTACTTCTTGTAATAAATATCTCTCCCGTTGCAACGCACGGGCATATGTGCTAGTTCTAACCTATGTTGTCTGCAACGGGGTTCTCAGCTCCCTTTCTATCAACAATATGCAAATCAAATTCTTGTAGCAAGAGAACCCATCTAATAAGTCTAGGTTTAGCATCTTTCTTTTCCATAAGATATTTAATAGCAGCATGATTCGTGTGAATAGTTACTTTAGAATCAACAATATAAGGTCTGAACTTATCACAAGCAAATACAACTGCTAAGAATTCTTTTTCAGTAGTAGCATAATTTCTCTGAGCATCGTCTAGAGTTTTACTAGCATATTGGATAACATTTAATTTCTTATCAACTCTTTGCCCTAGAACAACACCTACATCATAATCACTAGCATCACACATAATTTCAAAGGGTAAATTCCAATCAGCTGGCTGAACAATAGGTGCAGAGATCAATGCTTTCTTAAGTATTTCAGATGCTTCTGCACAATCATCATCAAAGACAAATGGTATATCTTTTTGTAATAAATTGGTCAGAGGCCGAGAAATTTTTGAGAAGTCCTTACTGAACCTCCTATAAAAACCGGCGTGACCAAGGAAACTTCTTATACCTTTGATGTCCTTGGGACATGGCATCTTTTCAATAGCATCAACCTTGGCTTTATCAACTTCAATACCTCTTTCAGAAACTTTATGCCCCAAGACAATACCTTCATTAACCATAAAGTGGCACTTTTCCCAATTCAATACAAGATTAGTTTCTTCACATCTCTGCAAAACTCGATCAAGGTTGCTCAAGCAATCATCAAAAGAAGATCTGTAGACAGAGAAGTCATCCATGAAAACCTCACAGATCTCTTCACAAAAGTCAGAGAATATAGCCATCATGCATCTTCGAAAGGTAGCGGGTGCATTACATAAACCAAAAGGCATACGTCTATAAGCAAAAGTACCAAAAGGGCAAGTAAAATTAGTCTTTGATTGATCATTGGCTAACACAGGTATTTGAGAGAAACCGGAATAACCAGCTAGAAAGCAAAAATGTGTATGTTTGGATAATCTTTCTAGCATTTGATCGATAAAAGGTAAGGGGTAATGATCTTTTTTAGTAGCCTTATTTAATTTGCAGAAATCAATTACCATCCTATAACCTGTAATAATTCTTTGTGGAATCAATTCATCTTTATCATTAGGGACAACAATGATACCTCCCTTCTTAGGGACACAATGGACAGGACTTGCCCACTGACTATCAGCAACGAGATAAATTATACCTGCCTCAAGGAGCTTTAGTATTTCCTTTCTTACCACTTCTTTCATTTTAGGATTCAGCCGTCGTTGATGATCAATAACTGGTTTGGCATCTTTCTCCAAATTTATTTTATGTTGACATAGAGTGGGACTAATGCCCTTAAGATCATCAAGAGTATATCCAATAGCAGCACGGTGCTTCTTCAGAGTTTTCAATAATCTCTCTTCTTCATGCTCTGAAAGGTTAGCACTGATAATAATAGGATATATCTTCTTTTCATCAAGATAAGCATATTTAAAAGTATCAGGCAACGGTTTAAGCTCAAACACGGGATCACCCTTGGGTGGAGGGGATCCCCTAGGAATTCAACAGGCAAATTGTGTTTTAGAATAGGTTCCTGTTTAAAGAATACCTCATCTATTTCCCTTCTTTCATTCATAAACATATCATTTTCATGGTCGAGCAAATATTGTTCTAAAGGATCACTAGGAGGTACGGCAATAAAAGCAAGACCAATAATTTCATCCTTACTAGGCAATTCTTCTTCACGGTGTTGTCTACTAAATTTAGAGAAATTAAACTCATGAGACATATCACCCACACCAATAGTAACAAAATTCTTTTTGCATTCTATTCTAGCATTGACAGTGTTCAAGAAGGGTCTACCAAATATAATGGGACAAAAGCTATCTTGTGGGGAACCAAGAACAAGAAAATTAGCAGGATATTGAGTTTTCCCACACAAGACTTCAACATCTCTAACAATTCCCATTGGTGAAATAGTATCTCTATTGGCAAGTTTAATTGTGACATCAATATCTTCTATCTCAGCGGGTGCAGTATCATGCATAATTTCTTTATATAAGTCATAAGGTATTGCACTAACACTAGCACCCATATCACATAAGCCATGATAACAATGATCTCCTATTTTAAAAGAAATAACAGGCACGCCTACCACATGTCTATGTTTATCTTTAGCACAAGGTTTGGCAATTCTAGCAGTTTCACCGCAGAAATAAATAACATGCCCATCAATATTATCAGCCAAGAGATCTTTAATAATAGCAATATTAGGATCAACTTCGACTTGCTTTGGAGGTGTATAAGTTCTAATATTCTTTTACGAACCACAGTTGAAGCTTTAACATGATCCTTTATTCTAACAGGGAAAGGTGGTTTCTCAACATAAGAAGTAGGAACAATAGGATCATTATAAGTGACAGTCTTTTCTTCAACTTTAATAGGTGCAGCTACTTTTAATTCTATGGGAGGATGATATTTAAACCACTTCTCCTTGGGGGGATCAACATAAGTGGCAAAAGATTCACAGAATGAAGCTACTATCTCAGAGTCAAGTCCATATTTAGTGCTAAATTTACAGAAAAACAACGGTATCCATAAAAGATTTAACACAATCAAACTTAGGTGTCATACCTGACTCCTTACCTTTGTCGAGATCCCAATCTTCAGAGTTGCATTTAATTCTATCCAATAAATTCCATTTGAATTCAATAGTCTTCATCATAAAAGAGCCAGCACAAGAAGTATCGAGCATGGATTGATTATTATGAGAAAGCCGAGCATAAAATTTTTGAAGAATTATTTCTCTTGAGAGCTCATGATTGGGGCATGAATATAACATTGATTTAAGCCTCCCCCAAGCTTGAGCGATGCTTTCTCCTTCACAAGGCCAAAATTATATATATAATTGCGATCACGATGAACAAGATGCATAGGATAATACTTCTGATGAAATTCCAATTTCATTCGTTATAGTTCCATTACTTCGTATCATCACACAGCTTATACCATGTCGATGCATCTCCCTTCAAAGATAAAGGGAAGACCTTCTTCTTAACAACATCATCGGGTATACCTGCAAGCTTAAATAATCCACAAACTTCATCCACATATATTAGGTGCTCATCAGGATGCTTCGTTCCATCTCCTGCAAAAGGATTATCTAGCAGTTTTTCTAACATACCCGAAGGAACTTCAAAGGGAATATTTTAATTTTCAGTAAGTTCAGTAGGTTGAGGAGCAACTATTTGTCTACTGGTCAAGGTGAAGATACCCCGAACAAGCCCCTCAGAGGATTAGTTTCCATAGTAACAAGTGACAGTAAATTTTAGCACACTATATAAATGTTTCCTTACCAAATTCCACCTACCAAAGGCGCTTCACTCCCCGGCAACGGCGCCAGAAAAGAGTCTTGATGACCCACAAGAATAGGGGATCTATCGTAGTCCTTTCGATAAGTAAGAGTGTCGAACCCAACGAGGAGCAGAAGGAAATGACAAGCGGTTTTCAGCAAGGTATTCTCTACAAGTACTGAAATAAGTGGTAACGGATAGTTTTGTGATAAGATAATTTATAATGAGCAACAAGTAAAAAAAAGTAAATAAAGTGCAGCAAGGTGGCCCAATCCTTTTTGTAGCAAAGGACAAGCCTGGACAAACTCTTATATAGAGAAAAGTGCTCCTGAGGACACCTAGGAATATCGTCAAGCTAGTTTTCATCATGTTCATATGATTCGCGTTCGGTGCTTTGATAATTTGATATGTGGGTGGACCGATGCTCGGGTGCTATTCTTACTTGAACAAGCATCCCACTTATCATTAACCTCTATTGCAAGCATCCGCAACTACAACAAAAGTATTAAGGTAAACCTCACCATAGCATGAAACATATTGATCCAAATCAGCCCCTTACGAAGCAACGCATAAACTAGGGTTTAAGCTTCTGTCACTCTAGCAACCCATCATCTACTTATTACTTCCCAATGCCTTCCTCTAGGCCCAAATAATGGTGAAGTGTTATGTAGTCGACGTTCACATAACACCATTAGAGGCTAGACAACATACATCTCATCAAAATATCGAACGAATACCAAATTCACATGACTACTAATAGCACTTCTCCCCTATCCTCAGGAACAAACGTAACTACTCACAAAGCATATTCATGTTCATAATCAGAGGGGTATTAATATGCATAAAGGATCTGAACATATGATCTTCCACCAAATAAACCAACTAGCATCAACTACAAGGAGTAATCAACACTACTAGCAACCTACTAGTACCAATCTCGGACTTGGAGACAAGAATTGGATACAAGAGATGAACTAGGGTTTTGAGAGGAGATGGTGCTGGTGAAGATGTTGATGGAGATTGCCCTCTCCTGATGAGAGGAGCGTTGGTGATGAAGATGGTGATGATTTCCCCCTCCCGGAGGGAAGTGTCCCTGGCAGAATAGCTCTGCCAGAGCCCTAGATTGGTTCCGCCAAGGTTCCGCCTCGTGACGGCGGAGTTTCGTCCCGAAAGGTTGCTTATGATTTTTTTCTTGACGAAAGACCTCATATAGCAGAAGATGGCCATCGAAGAGCCAACAGGGGCCCCACGAGGCAGGGGCGCGCCCTAGGGGGTAGGGCGTGCCCCCACCCTCGTGGCCAGGTGGGTCCCCCTCTGGTGTACTTCTTCCGCTCAATATTTTTTATTATTTCCAAAAATGACTTTCGTGGAGTTTCATGAATTTTGGAGTTGTGTAGAATAGGTCTCTAATAGTTGCTCCTTTTCCAGCCCAGAATTCCAACTGCCGGCATTCTCCCTCTGTCAGGACCCCGACTCAATCCCACATCGATCTAGCATGTAACACCTCATATCACTTTGCGGCCTCACGCACGGTATTCCCACGGGTGTCGCCTTACCTTTGCCCGGGACCGTTTGCGCCTTTTGGCACACGTATATGACAGTGTCGCTAGCATCCATATGATAAGGAGCCCGGGCTGACATGGCTAGTCGTAAACCCAAAGTGGCACAGACTTACAGGGACAGGCATCCATGACCCAGCATCGAACGTGTCGGTCATCAGCGAGTGAATCCAGGCTGTAGCACTGGGCTAGCAGGGCTCCGGTGAACCGGGCTGTAGCGGGCTAACAGGACTCCGGTATTCATCGCGTGACATTTCCCCGAAGGGACAGACACAGGAACGAAGAAGGACACATGCCGGCCAGCCTAAGTGTTCCGGAGCAGTAGCAAGCTACCATGGCTCGGTGGAAACACTAGGAGACATTTCCCGGTAAGAGAGGCTACTAAAGATAAACAACTAGATGGTCAGATCCCACACATACCAAGCATTTCAATAACATACACACAATATGCTCGATATGTGCAAATACAACATGGCATCACAACATGACTCTACGACTCAAGTAATTTATTCAATAGGCTCCGAGGAGCGAGATATTACAAACATGGATCTCATGACCCAACAATCAGAGCATACAAGTCAAAGCACATGCGGAAGCTTATCATGTCTGGGTACAGACATCTATAAATGAAAAAAGGCTGAGAAGCCTGACTATCTACCAGATCCTGCCGAGGGCACAAGATCGTAGCTGAGGTAACAAGCTAAACGTCGAAGTCCACGTGGAACTACTAGCGAGACCGAAGTCTCTCTGCAAAAACATAAAATAGGCAAACGTGAGTACAAATGTACCCAGCAAGACTTACATCAGAACTATCTACATATGCATCATTATCAACAAAGGGCATGGTGGGGTTTAACTGCAGCAAGCCAGCTTTGACTCGGTGGCTATCCTATACTACGACTGCAAGTAACTCTTTTGAGGTGGCGCACACGAGTCCACATATTCACCATATCAATACACCACTATGGATCCGCTCCCGTCTCCCTACGAGAGCGCCATCCATAGCACTCACGCTTATCTTGCGTATTTTAGAGTATCCACTTTCACTTGTCTATGAACTGATATAAGCAACCCAGAAGTCCTTTTCCGCGGACACGGCTATTCGAATAGATGATGTTAACCCTGCAGGGGTGTACTTCTTCACACACGCTCTCACCACTTACCGCCGTTTACACGACATGTACTCGGCAACCTTCAAGCGGAAGCCCAACGTGGGTGTCGGCCACGGCCTACCTAAACACTCGAGTCTCTAGTCCAGGTTTATCGCCTATTCGGGTTCCATCCATGAGGAGATCCGGCCGGAGTTTCGCTCACAGCCCCAAACGATGTGTACAGGGTTCCGTGACACCAAACGGGCGCCAGGTTTACCCGGCCACGTGCCTACCGCATCACAGCCCACCCCTACGGTCAGCGCTGCGCACGGCCTCCAGCATACTACAAACACTAGAAACTACTTGCAACTCCTGGACAGAGGACAAGGGTGATCAGGAAGCCGAGAGGGTCCATTGGTTTCGGGCCCAATGCGTGGTAGTAGCTGAATCATGGATCACAAACACAGAACTCAGTTCCTGAGGACGGCTGCAATGAGACAACCCACCATGTACTCCTACATGGCCTCTCACCGCTACCTTTACCAAATCGTATTCACACACTTAGCTCACACACAGTAGGACATGTTCACACACCTCTGATTCATCCCCGATGAATCAGACCTGACTCAACTCTAAGCAGTAGCAGGCATGAAAAACAAGCATGAATGAGTAGGCACAACAGGGCTCAAACAACTCCTACTCATGCTAGTGGGTTTCATCTATTTACTGTGGCAATGACAGGTCATGCAAAGGATAAAGGGGTTCAGCTACCGCAGCAAGTAACAGATGAATCGGTGTTGTCCTAATGCATTAAAAGAGAGCAGGAGCGAGAGAGTGGGATTTTATCAGAATGAACAAGGGGGTTTTGCTTGCCTGGCACTTCTGAAGATAACATTGAGTCTTCATCAGTGTCAACGATCACATCATCGGTACAACGTCTATCGAGGGGGAACAACACCGGCAAACACAGAAGAAACACGATCAATGCAATGCGCAATATGATGCATGCTATGACATGGCAAAATGAATGTGTTTTGGGCTAATGCATCTAGCAACAAGTTAAATGGGGTTGGTTTGAATACAAGATTCAAATTCAAACTCCATATGTGATTATTCAAATGCCATTTAATTGATTTGTGCTATACAGCAGCTATAAGTTGTTCTAACATGCATGAAAATGGTACAGATGGATTCCTTGAATTTTTCTGATAATTTTTCATATATAAATTATTTAATTTGGAGTTACGGTTGAATTTCTATGATTTTTAGAAGTTTTAGGCATTTTATGGAATTTTCTGAATATTAATAATCCAGAAAATACTTATTGCGTCAGCATGGTGTTGGCATGACGTTAGCAGGTCAACAGGGGCTGGTCCGGTCAAACCTGACGTTCGGGACCCACATGTCAGTTGCACAGTGATTTAACAGAGTTTAATTAACTTAACTAAATTGTTAGCCAGGATAATTAAACGGTAGGGCCCACTGTCAGTGTCAGCAGGGGTAATTAGTTTAACTAATTCAATTAGTACTAATCCTAATTAACTAACAGAGCAATTAGCACTAATTAAAATCCTACACTAATTCAGTCAAAGGCCGGCCCCACATGTCATGGACACAGGGGGGGTCCCGCCGTGGTCAAAGTGGGTCAAACCCACCGGCGACATGACGCCGGCGAGGCCCGAGACGGCGGCGCAAACCGGAAACGCGCTACAGGGCACGGGCGAGGCCGTGCTTGGGCTCGTTGGAGAGCCCTTGCTGGTGCGCATTGAACGGTGGTGGTGGCCGTGCCTGTGGTGGCCGGTACCGACGACGGCGAGCTCGTGAGCGGCGGCCGGAGTTCGGGTGCGGTCGGGTTCGGCGCTGCTGCTCGCAAACGAGGGAGCTGAGGCGCTGGAGGGGCTCTACGGGTCACTGGGGTCGTCAGGAGCACTCGGAGGCAACGAGCGCAGGTGGAGGACCTCGGGAGCACGAAGCTCACCGGCCATGGCGGACGGCGGCCTCGGGTGCTCGTGGGGCGGCGGCTACAGGGCATGCGCGAGAGAGAGAGAGGTGAGGGGAAAGGAAGAGGGGCTCACGGCGGACTCGCAGAGCAGCTCAATGGTCTCGGGGAAGCTTCTGCGACGGAGAATTGACGGCGGCGATCTCCGGTGGCCGACGAGGGGAACGACGGTGCTTGCGACGTCCAGGGGCTTTCGGCGTCGGACGGCTCGGTGAGGAGGAAGAGAGGGACGAGGCGGAGCCCGTGGGCGTGTCGGAGAGGCGAGGCGGTGGCTGTGGCCGCGGCGAACGGCGTCGGTGGCGACGGCCGTGCGTGTGAGAGAGAGACAGAGGAGGGGATGAGGCGAGGGAGAGTGCGAGAGGGAGTCGGGGCAGCGTGGCGTCATCCAGGCACGGGGTCAGGGAGGAGGACGAGCCTCCAGCGCGAAGCAGGAGGTGGCCAGAGCAGGGTGGAGGTGGCGCGCGCGGCGGCGTCGCGGTGTCCCTCTGCCTACTGGTACGAGGAGGAAGGCGACAGGGGAAGGCGCCTGGTGGGCTGGGCCGCACCGGTGGGCTGCCAGCACAGGAGCTGGGCCGGTTGCTGGCGCCAGGTGGGGCGCTAGGTGGGCTGCAGGTAGGTGGCCCAGGTAGGCTTCTGCTCTTTTTTTATATTTCTGTTCTGTTTTCTTTTATTTAATCTTTTGCCACTGTTTTGAATTTAAAATAATCCAAACAATGCCAAAAACTCCTCTGAATATTTTTATTTTGCTAGATGGACTTTTCCAAAAGCTCATAAAATATTTCAGGGGTATTTGAAATTATATTCTAATTATATGAATATAATTCAAATTCAAATAGCTAATGATTTAAATTCAAAGTCCCAAGATTAAGTCCTTAAAAATGTTCAATATTTTGGTTGGGACCAGAACCCTTTCCAAAAATTATCAAACATTTAAGAAGAGCATTTTGGAACAATGAATGAGATTTTAGGGTTTTTGCCCTTCTTTTATTTAGGGTTTTGAGGCTTCCAAATTTCCCCAGTTCAAGTTTTCAGAAATTTAAACATGATGCAAACACTAGGCAGCACCAGAAGCTAGGGATGTGACAACTCGCCCCCACTAAACAAGAATCTCGTCCCGAGATTCAAGCGTAGGGTAAGATGAAGGGGAAACGCAAACTAGTATAATCTTCACGATCCAGGGTGCATTCCATAAGAGTGTTGATTTGATCACCATCATTATCTTGATGTCTTGCTCCGAGAACTTCAACCAACATGACAACGAGAGGAGAAGGGAACTCTAGAAGGATCAATCTTCTCGAAGGTCGAACAACTCAGGATTAACTCCCGGAATGAGACATAGCAACACCTCTCGAGCTGAGAGACGAAGAAAACCTCTAGAGGGATGGAGTGGAGCAGATGACGAGGTTTACCAGGTAGACTACAATTCCACACTTAAAAAGGTGGTAAACGATTGTCATCGTAGCGAGGAGTTGAGTTGCCATGATACCACAACGAGGCACCTTAGGGATGGTGACTCGTAGATATATCCCCTTAAGTGGCAAAAAGAATTACCTTTGATTCAAAGATCATTGAAACTCTTTATACCAGCCTAAGGCAATCACAAGCGATCATTTGGAGGGGGTCGGTAGAATGGCATACTCGGACTTGGATGATGTGGATTACCTTGTTGAAGACAACGTAATGGATGAATTTGCTTACCATCGGAAATGGAAGAGACCCATGGTAGAATGGCACATTGGCGGTGCAAGCTGGAAACAAAATGCAAATGCTGGGAATGATTCTAGTAACTGGGAAAGAACCCAACAATAGAGAGTGAATTCACTGTTTGAAAAGGTCATAGTGTTGCCGAGGAAACTGAGAGGAATCCCGGTTAGTGCCGATGATAACACGTAGCGCTTGTGCGTGCTCTCAAGAACTTGAGCATTTCCACAATCATCAAGGTTTTATCAACATCCGTGTCAAGGGTGCTGACAACACAACATACTACTATGATGAATGATGATGGATGATGCAGATGCAAAGGAAGATAACACTTTCTTAGATTTCACCCTTGGCGGGGCCAAGGAAATAAAATTTGGATGATCGACCGAGAGACATTTAGCACTCCGCTTCTAATGTTCTCCTTGATGTGCTAGTGTGACCCATTCATAGATATGGTTTGATATCTAGAACATCAAGTAAAAAAGGTCGGACTTCGGAACACAGAAATCCATAGGGGCAACTAGGGAGTAAATCCTACGAAATCCCTATGGGGAGGTGGCCAACTTCCTCAAATCAAGATACTACAACAGGAGGTCTTCCGGCTGGGTGTGTTGGCCACGACATCCACTTTACCGGTTATCGTGAGACCAATATTATAGTTCTTGGGAAATGTTCCAACCATCACATCTGCCTGAGATTCAGATCTGGTTGGTGTCAGAATATTCCAGACTCATCAAGTCTAGAAAGAAAAATGAAAGTTTACAACACAAATCGACAAGACGGCGTTGTGAGATTCTCGGGGAATGAACTACGATAGTAAGCTCCAAAACATGAGTTGGTTCTGCTACAAACATGTGAACACGTTGTCCCAGACAAGCATGGCCACGTAGTAGTCTTATAATTAAACACTACCGAGTTCAGGTGGAGAACCATCATCGAGGATATCGAAGTCTTTACGCAAGTCCATGGATTAGATCCCAAGCATAGACTTCTTTTCCTTGAACAAGTCAATCAGTGGCTTAGTGTGCTAGGGACACATATAGAATGAAGGTTGCAAGCCTCCAGACTACAGAATACTTCGCACGTGTGCATGACTGATTTGGGATGATTCCAAAGGAAACAAAACAATCTTCCTCGAATCCACAGCGGCAACTTGCATCAAATGCACATGAACTAGAGGAAGTCACTTCTTACATCCGAACATATGCTTCATGAGCTAGCATGAACAAATGCTTTCAAAAGTTTTCCAACACTAGCTTAATGTTCAGCAAAATTATGGAGAAGACAAGGATGTTGTCAATGGGCTCAACAACAATTCATCTGGGTTTCCTTTCAAAAGGAATTCCATAGTTAAGTGAACAAGTGATAGCATTGGTCAGACCCAAAAGATATAATGGTGTATGCTCGAGGGATCAACCACGAGTAAGACAACATTACGAACATCGTTGGTACTGATTTGATTTGACGATAGCCCACACTCAAATCAAGGATTGATAAGAGAATAGTTCCAGCAACTGATCACAGGGACCAATCGATGAAGATATCATCTTTCTTCAACACACACTACACCAGAATATCCCTTTGGAACGAACTAAGTCAGGCAAGCTTTTATCTTCCAACTCTCCAAGTTGTTGTCTAGCTTAACCAACTAGCTCCAGGATATCCAACACAGATTCTTGGAGAAAGGGTGGTTCACAAGAAACCAACTTGATCACGAGCCCAACATAACAGTCAGGAAATAACCCGGTAACGCTTCCAAGAAGATATTTGGAAAGTCACGAACCACCGGTATGTTACTAAGCTTGAGAACAATCTTGCCTTTCAGGGCAAGCTGATATGATCAAATGAGCGAGGACTTGACAAAATCCTAACTCATCAATCAAAGAGTGCACCAGGAAATAAGGACTAGGTAGCACAAGCTATCTTAGAATGGTGATTCAATAACCAACATGCTAAGAATGAGAATATTGTCCATTTAACTACCAAGCAACAAGGTTGCTATGAGTATTGATTTCACACATCACGATTCACTTGTCGGCGTTCCGGTTATAATAACACGGGAACTGAGAAATGAATAATGATGGAGAGAGTATCACTGTATCAGGAGTTCATAGGATGGTGTGCAATTCCCATAACAATCCTGATATAAAGATGGTAATACTCCAGGGTAGAGCAGAACAAAAGCTGGATTAGCAATTTGATCTGCGGAGCACAACTTCTTTGACCCAATCCTGGATATGGAAGAGGTACTGGAGTTTGTTTCTCCTAGTCATTCCGCGATAGAATGGCTTGACGGACCACAAGAGTAATAGGCATCGATAAACGAACACACGCATACTCTTGACTATCAATTGATAGACGAAGGTCAGTAGACAACTAAAAAGGGACAACTCAAAGGAACATATAACTTCCTGAGTTCTGGATGCATAGATTAGTATGTCGAACCAAGTTCAACATAATTCTTCCGGATAACCCATGCAGAAAGGTTGAGCTGGCAGAGTCACAACATAGCATGGAGAACTCATCGGGAGCACTCTTGTTGTCATCTTTTGATCCAATAATATCTGCCATAAAGGGGTTCATAGTATTTGGAAGAAGGAAATACCACGAACTTCGAGGACTATCGCAAAGTTACTAATATCCTAAAGGAACGAGCAAAACTATCAACATGAAGCAAGTAGGGTGAATCTCGGGTTCAAAACCCAAGAATAGAATACCTACTAACCAAATGGCATCACGGGATGCTTTCGATAATGACGGCCAGAATCATCACACTGGAAACACAGATCATGGCTAGACCACTAGATGATCCCCTAAGCACTTAGGGTCATAATTATTAACTCCAACATATATGTCGAGGCAACAGAGTACCTCAACTCACCGATTAGTGTGGTTAACCTGGCCCAAAGGAACATCAGAACGGGAGGAAGGGATTTTGCAAATGCTTCAGACTATTTAGAAACCTGGGATGACTCGGACAGCATAACGGCTGTAAATGCTCAAAAAGATTTGAGACAATCACCAAAATGGTGGCATAACCACTCAGAAGCACAATATCAAGGTTTCGAGATCATCAGTTAACATACAGAAGTAATAGGAACTGAAACGAGGCTTAAGTCCAACAATTCTATAAGTCTACGGACTAGTAACACGTGATCCTGATATAAAGAAGAGAAAGTCTAGTTCCTTAACCCCGCAGGAAAGATAAGATGACTCAGATCAGAAGGGCATGAGGTAAAGGAGTAAAAAGAGCCTTACGTTCCATCCCACAATCAATTCCCTTATATAACTAAAGAATTTCTAGACTCAACTTCGATCAGTTTGGCTTGGTAATCCTACAGGCAGTCAAGCTCTGATACCAAAGCTGTCAGGACCCCGACTCAATGCCACATCGATCTAGCATGTAACACCTCATATCACTTTGCGGCCTCACGCATGGTATTCCCACGGGTGTCGCCTTACCTTTGCCCGGGACCGTTTGCGCCTTTTGGCACACGTATATGACAGTGTCGCTAGCATCCATATGATAAGGAGCCCGGGCTGACATGGCTAGTCGTAAACCCAAAGTGGCACAGACTTACAGGGACAGGCATCCATGACCCAGCATCGAACGTGTCGGTCATCAGCGAGTGAATCCAGGCTGTAGCACTGGGCTAGCAGGGCTCCGGTGAACCGGGCTGTAGCGGGCTAACAGGACTCCGGTATTCATCGCGTGACATTTCCCCGAAGGGACAGACACAGGAACGAAGAAGGACACATGCCGGCCAGCCTAAGTTTTCCGGAGCAGTAGCAAGCTACCATGGCTCGGTGGAAACACTAGGAGACATTTCCCGGTAAGAGAGGCTACTAAAGATAAACAACTAGATGTCAGATCCCACACATACCAAGCATTTCAATAACATACACACAATATGCTCGATATGTGCAAATACAACATGGCATCACAACATGACTCTACGACTCAAGTAATTTATTCAATAGGCTCCGAGGAGCGAGATATTACAAACATGGGTCTCATGACCCAACAATCAGAGCATACAAGTCAAAGCACATGCGGAAGCTTATCATGTCTGGGTACAAACATCTATAAATGAAAAAAGGCTGAGAAGCCTGACTATCTACCAGATCCTGCCGAGGGCACAAGATCGTAGCTGAGGTAACAAGCTAAACGTCGAAGTCCACGTGGAACTACTAGCGAGACCGAAGTCTCTCTGCAAAAACATAAAATAGGCAAACGTGAGTACAAATGTACCCAGCAAGACTTACATCAGAACTATCTACATATGCATCATTATCAACAAAGGGGATGGTGGGGTTTAACTGCAGCAAGCCAGCTTTGACTCGGTGGCTATCCTAAACTACGACTGCAAGTAACTCTTTTGAGGTGGCGCACACGAGTCCACATATTCACCATATCAATACACCACTATGGATCCGCTCCCGTCTCCCTACGAGAGCGCCATCCATAGCACTCACGCTTATCTTGCGTATTTTAGAGTATCCACTTTCACTTGTCTATGAACTGATATAAGCAACCCAGAAGTCCCTTTCCGCGGACACGGTTATTCGAATAGATAATGTTAATCCTGCAGGGGTGTACTTCTTCACACACGCTCTCACCACTTACCGTCGTTTACACGACATGTACTCGGCAACCTTCAAGCGGAAGCCCAACGTGGGTGTCGGCCACGGCCTACCTAAACACTCGAGTCTCTAGTCCAGGTTTATCGCCTATTCGGGTTCCATCCATGAGGAGATCCGGCCGGAGTTTCGCGCACAGCCCCAAACGATGTGTACAGGGTTCCGTGACACCAAACGGGCGCCCGGTTTACCCGGCCACGTGCCTACCGCATCACAGCCCAGCCCTACGGTCAGCCCTGCGCACGGCCTCCAGCATACTACAAACACCAGAAACTACTTGCAACTCCTGGACAGAGGACAAGGGTGATCAGGAAGCCGAGAGGGTCCATTGGTTTCGGGCCCAATGCGTGGTAGTAGCTGAATCATGGATCACAAACACAGAACTCAGTTCCTGAGGACGGCTGCAATGAGACAACCCACCATGTACTCCTACATGGCCTCTCACCGCTACCTTTACCAAATCGTATTCACACACTTAGCTCACACACAGTAGGACATGTTCACACACCTCTGATTCATCCCCGATGAATCAGACCTGACTCAACTCTAAGCAGTAGCAGGCATGAAAAACAAGCATGAATGAGTAGGCACAACAGGGCTCAAACAACTCCTACTCATGCTAGTGGGTTTCATCTATTTACTTTGGCAATGACAGGTCATGCAAAGGATAAAGGGGTTCAGCTACCGCAGCAAGTAACAGATGAATCGGTGTTGTCCTAATGCATTAAAAGAGAGCAAGAGCGAGATAGTGGGATTTTATCGGAATGAACAAGGGGGTTTTGCTTGCCTGGCACTTCTGAAGATAACATTGAGTCTTCATCAGTGTCAACGATCACATCATCGGTACAACGTCTATCGAGGGGGAACAACACCGGCAAACACAGAAGAAACACGATCAATGCAATGCACAATATGATGCATGCTATGACATGGCAAAATGAATGTGTTTTGGGCTAATGCATCTAGCAACAAGTTAAATGGGGTTGGTTTGAATACAAGATTCAAATTCAAACTCCATATGTGATTATTCAAATGCCATTTAATTGATTTGTGCCATACAGCAGCTATAAGTTGTTCTAACATGCATGAAAATGGTACAGATGGATTCCTTGAATTTTTCTGATAATTTTTCATATATAAATTATTTAATTTGGAGTTACGATTGAATTTCTATGATTTTTAGAAGTTTTAGGCATTTTCTGGAATTTTCTAAATATTAATAATCCAGAAAATACTTATTGCGTCAGCATGGCATTGGCATGACGTCAGCAGGTCAACAGGGGCTGGTCCGGTCAAACCTGACGTTCGGGACCCACATGTCAGCTGCACAGTGATTTAACAGAGTTTAATTAACTTAACTAAATTGTTAGCCGGGTTAATTAAACGGTAGGGCCCACTGTCAGTGTCAGTAGGGGTAATTAGTTTAACTAATTCAATTAGTACTAACCCTAATTAACTAACAGAGCAATTAGCACTAATTAAAATCCTACACTAATTCAGTCAAAGGCCGGCCCCACATGTCATGGACACAGGGGGGGTCCCGCCGTGGTCAAAGTGGGTCAAACCCACCGGCGACATGACGCCGGCGAGGCCCGAGACGGCGGCGCGAACCGGAAACGCGCTACAGGGCACGGGCGAGGCCGTGCTTGGGCTCGTTGGAGAGCCCTTGCTGGTGCGCATCGAACGGTGGTGGTGGCCGTGCCTGTGGTGGCCGGTACCGACGACGGCGAGCTCGTGAGCGGCGGCCGGAGTTCGTGTGCGGTCGGGTTCGGCGCTGCTGCTCGCAAACGAGGGAGCTGAGGCGCTGGAGGGGCTCTACGGGTCACTGGGGTCATCAGGAGCACTCGGAGGCAACGAGCGCAGGTGGAGGACCTCGGGAGCACGAAGCTCACCGGCCATGGCGGACGGCGGCCTCGGGTGCTCGTGGGGCGGCGGCTACAGGGCATGCGCGAGAGAGAGAGAGGTGAGGGGAAAGGAAGAGGGGCTCACGGCGGACTCGCAGAGCAGCTCAATGGGCTCGGGGAAGCTTCTTCGACGGAGAATTGACGGCGGCGATCTCCGGTGGCCGACGAGGGGAACGGCGGTGCTTGCGACGTCCAGGGGCTTCCGGCGTCGGACGGCTCGGTGAGGAGGAAGAGAGGGACGGGGCGGAGCCCGTGGGCGTGTCGGAGAGGCGAGGCGGTGGCTGTGGCCGCGGCGAACGGCGTCGGTGGCGACGGCCGTGCGTGTGAGAGAGAGACAGAGGAGGGGATGAGGCGAGGGAGAGTGCGAGAGGGAGTCGGGGCAGCGTGGCGTCATCCAGGCACGGGGTCAGGGAGGAGGACGAGCCTCCAGCGCGAAGCAGGAGGTGGACAGAGCAGGGTGGAGGTGGCGCGCGTGGCGGCGTCGCGGTGTCCCTCCTCTGCCTACTGGCACGAGGAGGAAGGCGACAGGGGAAGGCGCCTGGTGGGCTGGGCCGCACCGGTGGGCTGCCAGCACAGGAGCTGGGCCGGTTGCTGGTGCCAGGTGGGGCTCTAGGTGGGCTGCAGGTAGGTGGCCCAGGTAGGCTTCTGCTCTTTTTTATATTTCTGTTCTGTTTTCTTTTATTTAATCTTTTGCCACTGTTTTGAATTTAAAATAATCCAAACAATGCCAAAAACTCCTCTGAATATTTTTATTTTGCTAGATGGACTTTTTCAAAAGCTCATAAAATATTTCAGGGGTATTTGAAATTATATTCTAATTATATGAATATAATTCAAATTCAAATAGCTAATGATTTAAATTCAAAGTCCCAAGATTAAGTCCTTAAAAATGTTCAATATTTTGGTTGGGACCAGAACCCTTTCCAAAAATTATCAAACATTTAAGAAGAGCATTTTGGAACAATGAATGAGATTTTAGGGTTTTTGCCCTTCTTTTATTTAGGGTTTTGAGGCTTCCAAATTTCCCCAGTTCAAGTTTTCAGAAATTTAAACATGATGCAAACACTAGGCAGCACCAGAAGCTAGGGATGTGACACCCTCCTTATGTAAACCTTGTAAAATAAGAGAGAATAGGCATAAGTATTGTAACATAATGTGTAGTAACAGCCCATAATGCAATAAATATCGTTATAAAAGCATGATGCAAAATGGACGTATCAGCAAGCTAGCAACATAGTTCCTTCTCCGAATCTTATCCTGTCCACAGGTAATTTTCTTTGATTCATTCCCAATTTATTTCCTTAAATTTTACTTAGGCGATTGTCTATTTGTCTATGTTACCATCAATAAATTATGGAAGATCATGTTCGGTGATCTTGTTGCTTGCAGATTATGAAAAGGCACAATTGTTTAACAAAAGTTCTCAGTTGGTAGCATAAATAGTTCACTTAATTGTGTTTATAGTTCAGTGTATGTAGCCATCAACCATGGAATGCTGGTTATTCAATAATGTACTGAGTACTGATTATGTCTACTATAATACTACCTCTATAAACTAATATAAAACAATTTAGATCACTAATCTAAAACGTCTTATATTAGTTTACAGAGGGAGTGGTATATAAGTGGTTCAGAATTTGTAGTGTCCTTTAGCTTGGCCCGCCCGACTTTTTGTTTGTAGCTCCTCCACTAAGTTACATTTCTTATTTATGTATACAAATGCTTACTGTTCGAGTAGTATCATAAGCATATGATCAGGAGATTAGCTAGCCTGAGATTGGCTCCTTAGGTCCATCAGTTTTTGGGGCCTTCTTTTCTGGTGGCTCAAAGGCAACGGAGGTGATGTCAATCTGTAGTTTACTTCAAACGGTTGCATGTCATGTAATAGAGAAAAACTACTTTTTACTGCTTCGTCACCATGGACTAATTGTGTTATTCTATACTCCGTATGCTGAAAAGCAAGTAAAACACACGCTTTGATGTGTGTTCAAAATTATATATTTTTCTTCAAATCTTGGTGTGTAATAATATATTTGCAGGAAATGAATAATGTTGATATCTTGGATGAAAGCTAACATGATAATTTGTGTTCTCTTTACAGGAATTAGATAGACATGTAGTCTTAGATGCTTAGTTGATGAACTTTTTTGTTATATACATGTGATATTTAGACAAACCCAAATATCCCTTTTTCCTTACATGCTAGGTATAATGAGTCTTTTGATTTATTTTGAAGAACGGTATTTGTGACTCAAAGAACACACCATATCGATGGAGGTGTCGAGCATGGGTTTGTAGGTGGAGACAGTGGGGAGGAAGAACAAGAATAAGAAAGAAAAAACTGATTTGGCAGTAGAAAGGTTGCAAATGTCACTTGAAGTGCATTAGAACTTAATGGTGTATGTTCGACATGAATAGTAATGAGCAACTAGAATGTGTGTGCCCTCATGCAACGCACGGGCATTCCCCTAGCCCCTTGAGGGAGTCCTGGCTTAGGGGGTGTTCGGATAGCCGAACTATACCTTCAGCCGGACTCCAGGACTATGAAGATACAAGATTGAAGACTTCATCCCGTGTCCGGATGGGACTTTCCTTGGCGTGGAAGGCAAGCTTGGCGATGCGGATATTCAAGATCTCCTACCATTGTAACCGACTCTGTGTAACCCTAACCCTATCCGGTGTCTATATAAACCGGAGGGTTCTAGTCCGTAGGACATCTACTCCATATACAACAATCATACCATAGGCTAAATTCTAGGGTTTAGCCTCCTTGATCTCGTGGTAGATCTACTCTTGTACTACCCATACCATCAATATTAATCAAGCAGGAGTAGGGTTTTACCTCCATCGAGAGGGCCCGAACCTGGGTAAAAACATCGCGTCCCTTGTCTCCTGTTACCATCCGGCCTAGACGCACAGTTCGGGACCCCCTACCCAAGATCCGCCGGTTTTGACACCGACATTGGTGCTTTCATTGAGAGTTCCTCTGTGTCGTCACTTTCGGGCTTGGTGGCTCCTTTGATCATCAACAACGATGTGGTCCAGGGTGAGACTTTTCTCCCCGAACAGATCTTCGTCTTCGGCGGCTTCGCACTGCGGGCCAATTCGCTTGGCCACCTGGAGCAGATCGAAAGCTACGCCCTCGGCCATCAGGTCAGGTTTGGAAGCCTAAACTACACGGCAGACATCCACGGAGATTTGATCTTCGACGGATTCGAGCCACTGCCAAGCGCGCCGCACTGTCTCGTGGGGCATGATCTAGCTCTGCCGCCGAACAGTGCCCTGGAGGCCACAAACGCTCCGGTTCCGACCCTTAATTCGGAGCCTGCTGCGACAATCGAGGATGAGCGGTTGGATGTCACCTCGGCGGCTGCGATCTCAAAGGCGATCGAGACGAACGCCAGTCCCGCACTCCGCATGACCCATGACTCCGAGGGTCCGGACTCCTCTCCGGACTCCGAACCCCCCGCGCCCCTGCCGATCGAATCCGATTGGGCGCCGATAATGGAGTTCACCGCTGCGGACATCTTTCAGCACTCACCTTTTGGCGACATCCTGAATTCTCTCAAGTCTCTCTCTCTTTATCAAGAAATTCAAAGCCCACCCACCACCCACTTGGTAGCCACTGTCGATAATTTAAACGACGTGCTCAACTTCGACTCCGCAGACATCGACAGCATGGACGACGATGCAGGAGATACGGATGAACCAACGCCCATAGGGCATTGGACAGCCACCTCATCTCACGATGTGTACATGGTGGATACCCCTAAAGGAAGCGACAACGAGGAAAAGGGGTATGGAACGGGAGATCGACCCCCCGAAAAGCAATCAAAGCGTCGGCATAAACGCCGACCCAAGCCCCACCTCGATAAAGACCCAGCCATAGAGCAGGATGAGCCGGTAGACGACGAGCGGGCCTTAGAGCAACCGTCCGAATAGGGCAACACGGATAGAGAAACCAAACATCCCTCCCCCGGCGAAAACGGCATCCCGGACGACCTTACGCCGTACAAACCCACGAAACAGAAGAATCTCCACAAGAGGCTCATTGCAACAGCACGCAGCCTGAAAAAGCAGAAGCGGAAGCTAAAAACAGCGGAAGATGCACTCAGGATCAGATGGAGCAAATAAATCAATACCGCAGATAAATATGGTGACAGTCGCCGCATTAAAAGCTATCCGAAGAGAAAGCTACTGCCTGAATTCGACGAAGAGGCCCTAGAGCCCTCGCATTCAAAAAATAAGAAAGCCACACGGTCGGATAGACGACCCCATGGCTAGCATAAAGCGGCAAGCGGCACCGCACTTAAATCAGCATGAGACCCACTTAAGGATTCGCATCATGGCCCAGTCAGGTCCATTTACGGGCCTAGAAAGCAAGCTCTCGTAAGCAATGCAATAAAGCCATCATCAGAATCCGGCACACCCAAATACAGGGGCGCCGAACAGCCCCTATGTTTCACCGATGAGGTCCTGGACTACGAATTCCCAGAGGGATTCAAACCCGTAAACATAGAGGCATATGATGGAACAACAGACCCTGGAGTCTGGATCGAGGATTACATCCTCCACATACATATGGCTAGAGGAGATGATCTCCACGCCATAAAATATTTACCCCTTAAGCTTAAAGGGCCAGCCCGGCATTGGCTCAAAAGCCTTCCAGAAAACACAATTAGAAGTTGGGAAGAGCTTGAGGATGCTTTCCGAGCAAATTTTCAAGGGACCTATGTCCACCCTCCGGATGTAGACGATCTCAGTCACATAACTCAACAGCCCGGAGAATCAGCTCGGCAATTCTGGAATAGATTCCTCACTAAAAAGAATCAGATAGTCGACTGTCCGGACGCCGAAGCCTTAGCAGCTTTTAGGCATAACGTCCGAGACGAGTGGCTTGCCAAACACCTCGGCCAAGAAAAGCCAAGAACAATGGCCGCACTAACAAGCCTCATGACCCGCTTTTGTGCAGGACAGGACAGCTGGTTGGCAAGATGCAGCCCTAGCGACCCAAGTACATCCAAAACTAGGGATGGAAACAGAAAACCGCGACGCAACAAGGACCATCGCCGGACTAAGGAAAAAATTCCGAAGAGCACGGCAGTCAACGCCGGATTCAAAGGCTCACGGCAGAATCAGACAAAACCGCCCCTCCAGGATAACAGGGATGATCCATCCAACTTAAACAAAATCCTGGACAGGATATGTCAAATACATAGTAATCCCAGGAAGCCTGCTAGCCATACCCACAGAGATTGTTGGGTTTTCAAACAATCCGGCAGACTCAATGCCGAACACAAGGGGCTCGACACACCAAGCGAAGACGAGGACGAACCCCAAAAGTAGAGCACCAGGAAACAAAAGAACTTCCCACAAGAAGTAAAAACAGTAAACTTACTTCACATAACAAAACGTGAGGCGCCCATAAAGGTACACACCACACGACCTATCCCAAAAGGGTCCTGCCACTGGTTGTCAAAACCAATCATCTTCGATCAGCTGGATTATTCTAGAAGTATCAGGAACGCAGGCTGGACTGCCTTGATACTCGATCCAATAATTGGCGGACTCCAGTTTTCAAATGTCCTTATGGACGGCGGCAGTGGACTAAAGCTGATATATCAGGACACAATCCATCACATGGGGATAGACCCAGTAAGAATCCGCCACAGCAAAACCTCCTTTCAAGGGGTAACACCTGGTCCAGACACCCATTGCATGGGTTTTTTCCGGCTCGAAGTTATATTCGGCTCTACCGATAACTTCCGCCACGAAAAGCTTATTTTCTCCGGCTAGAAGTCGCTATCAAGCACTACTGGGACGCGAAGCTTTCGCCCGCTTTAACGCAATACCGCATTATGCATCTCTCACGCTTAAGATGCCCGGTCCACGAGGCATCATCTCTTTGAAGGGGAAGCATTGAAGTGCGCCTCCCCCAAGCGGAGGGCTATGCGGCCGCTTTGACAGGCCCACAGTATAATGGCTTCACCGGCCAAAAAACTTCGGAATAGGTCATTAAAGACCACGAACGCGGATAGACGAGTTCGGTACAAAATTATCATTGATGTAGGCTTAGTGGCCATATACCCCCGCACTAAGGGCTCCGTACATATACAATGAGAAACAATAAAGCTCAATTTTATATATTTTATACTTTGTTTATTTTAAACTTTTTTTCGGCACGACCCATTTTCAACTCAGTTCCTTTCTTTTACAGATGAGCGTCGTGCGGCGCCCGTCCAGGATACGGCACAACAGAGACACAGGCGCAGACGTGCAGCAGGGACCCGTCCTAAGGATTCTTTTTAGATTAAGACCCTGTGTAAACCTTTTTTACTGTCTCTTGTTGCTACATATCCCCTGGTTTTTTTGTTGGAAAAATGCCCTAGAGGCAATAATAAATTGATTATTATTATATTTCCTTGTTCATGATAATCGTTTATTATCCATGTTGTAATTGTATTGATAGGAAACTCAGATACATGTGTGGATACATAGACAACACCATGTCCCTAGTAAGCCTCTAGTTGACTAGCTCGTTGATCAATAGATGGTTACGGTTTCCTGACCATGGACATTGGATGTTGTTGATAACGGGATCACATAATTAGGAGAATGATGTGATGGACAAGACCCAATCCTAAGCATAGCACAAGATTGTGTAGTTCGTATGCTAAAGCTTTTCTAATGTCAAGTATCATTTCCTTAGACCATGAGATTATGCAACTCCCGGATACCGTAGGAATGCTTTGGGTGTGCCAAACATCACAACGTAACTGGGTGGCTATAAAGGTACACTACGGGTATCTCCGAAAGTGTCTGTTGGGTGGCACGAATCGAGACTGGGATTTGTCACTCCATGTGACGGAGAGGTATCTCTGGGCCCACTCGGGTAGGACATCATCATAATGTGCACAATGTGATCAAGGAGTTGATCACGGGATGATGTGTTACGGAACGAGTAAAGAGACTTGCCGGTAACGAGATTGAACAAGGTATCGGGATACCGACGATTGAATCTCGGGCAAGTATCGTACCGCTGACAAAGGAAATTGCATACGGGATTGATTAAGTCCTTGACATCGTGGTTCATCCGATGAGATCATCGTGGAACATGTGCGAGCCAACATGGGTATCTAGATCCCGCTGTTGGTTATTGACCGGAGAGTCATCTCGGTCATGTCTGCATGTCTCCCGAACCCGTAGGGTCTACACACTTAAGGTTCGGTGACGCTAGGGTTATAGAGATATTAGTATGCGGTAACCCGAAAGTTGTTCGGAGTCCCGGATGAGATCCCGGACGTCACAAGGAGTTCCGGAATGGTCCGGAGGTAAAGAATTATATATAGGAAGTTCTATTTTGGCCATCGGGACAAGTTTCGGGGTCACCGGTATTGTACCGGGACCACCGGAAGGGTCCCGGGGGTCCACCGGGTGGGGCCACCTGCCCCGGGGGGCCACATGGGCTGTAGGTGGTGCACCTTGGCCTATATGGGCCAAGGGCACCAGCCCCAAGAGGCCCATGCGCCAAGAGAAGAGGGAAAGGAAGAGTCCTAAAGGGGGAAGGCACCTCCGAGGTGCCTTGGGGAGGAGGCACTCCTCCCTTGGCCGCACCCTTCCTTGGAGGAAGGGCCAAGGCTGCGCCCCCCCTCTCCCTTGGCCTTATATATAGTGGGGGGAAGGGAGGGCAGCCCCACCTAAGCCCTGGCGCCTCCCTCTCCCTCCCATGACACATCTCCCTCCTCCCGCAGCGCTTGGCGAAGCCCTGTTGGAATCCCGCTACTTCCACCACCACGCCGTCGTGTTGTTGGATCTCCATCAACCTCTCCTCCCCCCTTGCTGTATCAAGAAGGAGGAGACGTCGCTGCTCCATACGTGTGTTAAACGCGGAGGTGCCGTCCGTTCGGCGCTAGGATCATCGGTGATTTGGATCACGACGAGTACGACTCCATCTACCCCGTTCTCTTGAACGCTTCCGCGCGCGATCTACAAGGGTATGTAGATCCACTCCTCCCTCGTTGCTAGATGACTCCATAGATAGATCTTGGTGACATGTAGGAAAATTTTGAATTTATGCTACGTTCCCCAACAGTGGCATCATGAGCTAGGTCTATGCGTAGTTTCTATGCACGAGTAGAACACAAAGTAGTTGTGGGCGTTGATTTTGTTCAATATGCTTGCTGTTACTAGTCTTATCTTGATTCGGCGGCATCGTGGGATGAAGCGGCCCGGACCGACCTTACACGTACTCTTACGTGAGAGTGGTTCCACCGACTGACATGCACTAGTTGCATAAGGTGGCTAGCGGGTGCCTGTCTCTCCCACTTTAGTCGGATCAAATTCGATGAAAAGGGTCCTTATGAAGGGTAAATAGCAATTGGCATATCACGTTGTGGTCTTTGCGTAGGTAAGAAACGTTCTTGCTAGAAACCCATAGCAGCCACGTAAAACATGCAAACAACAATTAGAGGACGTCTAACTTGTTTTTGCAGGGTATGCTATGTGATGTGATATGGCCAAAGGATGTGATGAATGATATATGTGATGTATGAGATGATCATGTTCTTGTAATAGGAATCATGACTTGCATGTCGATGAGTATGACAACCGGCAGGAGCCATAGGAGTTGTCTTTATTTATTTATGACCTGCGTGTCAACTTAAACGTCATGTAATTACTTTACTTTATTGCTAACCGTTAGCTGTAGAAGTAGAAGTAATAGTTGGCGAGACAACTTCATGAAGACACGATGATGGAGATCATGATGATGGAGATCATGGTGTCATGCCGGTGACGATGATGATCATGGAGCCCCGAAGATGGAGATCAAAAGGAGCAATATGATATTGGCCATATCATGTCACTATTTGATTGCATGTGATGTTTATCATGTTTTTGCATCTTGTTTACTTAGAACGACGGTAGTAAATAAGATGATCCCTCATTAAAATTTCAAGAAAGTGTTCCCCCTAACTGTGCACCGTTGCGACAGTTCATTGTTTCGAAGCACCACGTGATGATCGGGTGTGATAGATTCTAACGTTCACATACAACGGGTGTAAGACAGATTTACACACGCGAAACACTTAGGTTGACTTGACGAGCCTAGCATGTGTACAGACATGGCCTCGGAACACAGAAGACCGAAAGGTCGAGCATGAGTCATATGGTAGATACGATCAACATGAAGATGTTCACCGATGTTGACTAGTCCGTCTCACGTGATGATCGGACACGGCCTAGTTGACTCGGATCATGTAATCACTTAGATGACTGGAGGGATGTCTATCTGAGTGGGAGTTCATAAGATGAACTTAATTATCCTGAACATAGTCAAAAGGTCTTCGCAAATTATGTCGTAGCTCGCGCTTCAGTTCTACTGTTTAGATATGTTCCTAGAGAAAATTTAGTTGAAAGTTGATAGTAGAAATTATGCGGACTAGGTCCGTAAACTGAGGATTGTCCTCATTGCTTCATAGAAGGCTTATGTCCTTAATGCACCGCTCAGTGTGCTGAACCTCGAACGTCGTCTATGGATGTTGTGAACATCTGAAATACACATTTTGATAACTACGTGATAGTTCAGTTAAACGGCTTAGAGTTGAGGCACCGAAGACGTTTTTAAACGTCACGAAACATATGAGATGTTTCGAGGGCTGAAATTGGGATTTCAGGCTCGTGCCCACGTCAAGAGGTATAAGAGCTCCGACGATTTTCTTAGCCTGCAAACTAAGGGAGAAAAGCTCAATTGTTGAACTTGTGCTCAGATTGTCTGAGTATAACAATCGCTTGAATCGAGTGGGAGTTGATCTTCCAGATGAGACAGTGATGTTTCTCCGAAGTCATTACCACCAAGCTGCTAGAGCTTCGTGATGAACTACAATATATCTGGGACATATATGATGATCCTTGAGATATTCGCGATGTTTGACACCACAAAAGTAGAAATCAAGAAGGAGCATCAATTGTTGATGGTTGGTGAAACCACTGGTTTCAAGAAGGGCAAGGGAAAGAAGGGATACTTCATGAAACGGCAATTCAGCTGCTACTCTAGTGAAGAAACCCAAGGTTGAACCCAAACCTGAGACTAAGTGCTTCTGTAATAAGGGGAACAGCCACTGGAGCAGAATTACCCTAGATACTTGGTAGATGAGAAGGCTGGCAAGGTCGATAGAAGTATATTAGATATACATTGTGTTGATGTGTACTTTACTAGTACTCCTAGTAGCACCAGGGTATTAGATACCGGTTCGGTTGCTAAGTGTTAGTAACTCGAAATAAAAGCTACGGAATAAATGGAGACTAGCTAAAGGTGAGCTGACGATAGGTGTTGGAAGTGTTTCCAATGTTGATATGATCAAGCATCGCACGCTCCCTCTACCATCGAGATTGGTGTTTGCGTTGAGCATAGACATGATTGGATTATGTCTATCACAATACGGTTATTCATTTAAAGAGAATAATGGTTACTCTGTTTATTTGAATAATACCTTCAATGGTCTTACACCTGAAATGAATGGTTTATTGAATCTCGATCGTAGTGATACACATGTTCATGCCAAAAGATATAGGATAGTAATGATAGTACCACCTACTTGTGGCACTGCCACTTAAGTCATATCGGTATAAAACGCATGAAGAAACTCCATGCAAATGGACCGTTTGGACTCACTTGATTTTGAATCACTTGAGACATGCAAATCATACCACATGGGCAAGATGACTGAAAGCCTCGTTTTTCAGTAAAATGGAACTAGAAAGCAACTTGTTGGAAGTAATACATTTTGATGTGTGCAGTCCAATGAGTGCTGAGGCGTGTAGTGGACATCGTTATGTTCTTACTTCACAGATGGTTTGAGTAGATGTTGAGTACATTTACTTGATGAATCACGAGTCTAAATTATTGAAAGGTTCAAGTAATTTCAGGGTGAAGTTGAAAGATCGTCGTGACAAGAGGATAAAATATCTATGATATGATCATAGAGATGAGTATCTGAATTACGAGTTTGGCACAGAATTAAGACATTGTGGAAATTGTTTCACAAATAATACAGCCTAGAACACCATAGTGTGATGGTGTGTCCGAACATCATAACTGCACCCTATTGGATATGATGCATACCATGATGTCTCTTATCGAATTACCACGATAGTTTATGGGTTAGGCATTAAAGACAACCACATTCACTTTAAATAGGGCACCACGTAATTCCGATAAGATGACACCGTATGAACTATGGTTTAGGGAAACCTAAGCTGTTATTTCTTAAAAGTTTGGGGCTGCGACGCTTATGTGAAAAAGTTTCAGGCTGATAAGCTCGAACCCAAAGCGGATAAATGCATCTTCATAGGACACCCAAAACAGTTGGGTATACCTCCTGTCTCAGATTCAAAAGCAATAAGGGATTGTTTCTAGAATCGGGTCCTTTCTCGAGGAAAAGTTTCTCTCGAAAGAATTGAGTGGGAGGATGGTGGAGACTTGATGAGGTTATTGAACCGTCTCTTCAACTAGCGTGTGGCAGGGCACAGGGAGTTGTTCCTGTGGCACCTACACCAATTGAAGTGGAAGCTTATGATAGTGATCATGAAACTTCAGATCAAGTCACTACCAATCCTCGTAGGATGACAAGTATGCGTACTACTTCAGAGTGGTACGTAATCCTGTCTTGGAAGTCATGTTGCTAGACAAAAATGAACCTACGAGCTATGGAGAAGCGATGGTGGGCCCGGATTCCGATAAATGGCTCGAGGCCATAAAATCCGAGAGAGGATCCATGTATGGAAACAAAGTGTAGACTTTGATAGAACAGCTCGACGGTCATAAGGCTGTTGAGTGCAGATGGATTTTAAAAGGAAGATGGACAATGATGGTAAATGTCACCATTAAGAAAGCTCGACTTGTCGTTAAGATGTTTTCCGACAAGTTCAAAGAGTTGACTACGATGAGACTTTCTCACTTGTAGCGATGCTAAGAGTCTATTGGAATTATATTAGCGATTACTGCATTATTTATGAAATCTTGCAGATAGGATGTCAAAAACATTGTTTCCTCGACGATTTTCTTGAGGAAAGGTTGTATGTGATACAACCGGAAGGTTTTGTCAATCCTGAAAGATGCTAATAAGTATGCAAAGCTCCAGCAATCCTTCTAGGGACTGGAGTAAGCATCTCGGAGTTGGAATGTATGCTTTGATGATGATCAAAGATTTTGGGTTTATACAAAGTTTATGAGAAACTTGTATTTCCAAAGAAGTGAGTGGGAGCACTATAGAATTTCTGATGAATATATGTTGTTGACATATTGTTGATCAGAAATGATGTAGAATTTCTGGAAAGCATATAGGGTTATTTGGAAAGTGTTTTCCAATGGAAAGCCTAGATTAAGCTACTTGAACATTGAGCATCAAGATCTATAAGGATAGATCAAAACGCTTAATGGTACTTTCAAATGAGCACATACCTTGACATGATCTTGAAGGTGTTCAAGATGGATTAGTTAAAGAAGGAGTTCTTGCCTGAGTTGTAAGGTATGAAGTTAAGACTTAAAGCTCGACCACGGCAGAAGAAAGAGGAAGGACGAAGGTCGTCCCCTATGCTTTTATCATAGGCTCTCTACAGTATGCTATGCTGTGTACCGCACCTGGAGTGTGCCTTGCCATGAGTTAGTCAAGGGGTACAAGAGTGATCCAAGAATGGATCACAGACAGCGGTCAAAGTTATCCTTAGTAACTAGTGGACTAAGGAATTTTCTCGATTATGGAGGTGGTAAAAGAGTTCGTCGTAAAGGGTTACGCCGATGCAAGCTTAACACCTATCTGGATAAGCTCTGATTAGAGATACCGGATACGTATAATGGAGCAACAATTTAGAATAGCTCCAAGTAGAATAGTTATTTGAAATGGCTCCAAATATAGCATAGTAGCTGCATCTGCAAGATGACATAGAGATTTGCGAAGTACACACAGATCTGAAATATTCAGACCCGTTGACTATAACATCTCTCACAAGCATAACATGATCAAACCCAGAACTCATCGAGTGTTAATCACATGGTAATGTGAACTAGATTATTGACTCTAGTAAACTCTTTGGGTGTTAGTCACATGGGATGTGACCTTGAGTGTTAATCACATATCGATGTGAACTGGATTATTGACTCTAGTGCAAGTGGGAGACTGTTGGAAATATGCCCTAGAGGCAATAATAAATTGATTATTATTATATTTCCTTGTTCATGATAATCGTTTATTATCCATGTTGTAATTGTATTGATAGGAAACTCAGATACATGTGTGGATACATAGACAACACCATGTCCCTAGTAAGCCTCTAGTTGACTAGCTCGTTGATCAATAGATGGTTACGGTTTCCTGACCATGGACATTGGATGTCATTGATAACGGGATCACATAATTAGGAGAATGATGTGATGGACAAGACCCAATCCTAAGCATAGCACAAGATCGTGTAGTTCGTATGCTAAAGCTTTTCTAATGTCAAGTATCATTTCCTTAGACCATGAGATTGTGCAACTCTCGGATACCGTAGGAATGCTTTGGGTGTGCCAAACGTCACAACGTAACTGGGTGGCTATTAAGGTACACTACGGGTATCTCCGAAAGTGTCTGTTGGGTTGGCACGAATCGAGACTGGGATTTGTCACTCCGTGTGACGGAGAGGTATCTCTGGGCCCACTCGGTAGGACATCATCATAATGTGCACAATGTGATCAAGGAGTTGATCATGGGATGATGTGTTACGGAACGAGTAAAGAGACTTGCCGGTAACGAGATTGAACAAGGTATCGGGATACCGACGATTGAATCTCGGGCAAGTATCGTATCGCTAGAGAAAGGAAATTGCATACGGGATTGATTAAGTCCTTGACATCGTGGTTCATCCGATGAGATCATCATGGAACATGTGCGAGCCAACATGGGTATCCAGATCCCGCTGTTGATTATTGACCGGAGAGTCATCCCGGTCATGTCTGCATGTCTCCCGAACCCGTAGGGTCTACACACTTAAGGTTCGGTGACGCTAGGGTTATAGAGATATTAGTATGCGGTAACCCGAAAGTTGTTCGGAGTCCCGGATGAGATCCCAGACATCACGAGGAGTTCCGGAATGGTCCGGAGGTAAAGAATTATATATAGGAAGTGCTATTTCGGCCATTGGGACAAGTTTCGGGGTCACCGGTATTGTACCGGGACCACCGGAAGGGTCCCGGGGGTCCACCGGGTGGTGCCACCTGCCCCGGGGGGCCACTTGGGCTGTAGGGGGTGCACCTTGGCCTATATGGGCCAAGGGAACCAGCCCCAAGAGGCCCATGTGCCAAGAGAAGAGGGAAAGGAAGAGTCCTAAAGGGGGAAGGCACCTCCGAGGTGCCTTGGGGAGGAGGGACTCCTCCCTTGGCCGCACCCTTCCTTGGAGGAAGGGCCAAGGCTGCGCCCCCCTCTCCCTTGGCCCTATATATAGTGGGGGGAAGGGAGGGCAGCCCCACCTAAGCCCTGGCGCCTCCCTCTCCCTCCCATGACACATCTCCCTCCTCCCGCAGCGCTTGGCGAAGCCTTGTTGGAATCCCGCTACTTCCACCACCACGCCATCGTGTTGTTGGATCTCCATCAACCTCTCTCCCCCCTTGCTGGATCAAGAAGGAGGAGACGTCGCTGTTCCGTACGTGTGTTGAACGCGGAGGTGCCGTCCGTTCGGCGCTAGGATCATCGGTGATTTGGATCACGACGAGTACGACTCCATCAACCCCGTTCTCTTGAACGCTTCCGCGCGCGATCTACAAGGGTATGTAGATCCACTCCTCCCTCGTTGCTAGATGACTCCATAGATAGATCTTGGTGACACGTAGGAAAATTTTGAATTTATGCTACGTTCCCCAACATTTTTCTGCTATAACCAAGGAGGAGGCTGGCATCTTGGCATGTGGCCACGTCAGAATTTTTGCGCGTACCTAGACACTAGGGGCTTTTTAATAAAGAGTGTTGTTCCGCCCGCACTCATAAAGACCGAACACCTTAGGGATTGTTCGGCGTCGCGAGTTTTGGCATTATATGCATCAGCTCCGAATCATGTCTTTGGTCAAATGTTTGGTTGCCCGGCTCCTGAGTTCGGCTACCTTACGTTCCGCTCTATCGGCTAAGGTAGCACCAGGAGAACTACTGCGATTGTGCCCCGGTTTGGCCGGGCGAGCACCTCAGTAGAGAAAGCCAAAAACTGACTGTCATGATGTAGCGTGAGACTGGTCAGCCACTCGATGACCTACCGGAATCTATAGGATTCCTCCGCTTTAACAAAGGGTCGTTTCCCGGCCAGGCACATACGCGCCCCGAACTCGGGCGAGCGCAGTCGCCACCAAGGGGCTACCTAAATAGTCCCACTATCAAGCTCCTATGGCTAAGTGAAAGTGTTAAAGCATTATAGTCCGGTTGCCTGGCCCGCTGCGCTATCACCTCCTTTGTAGGACCAAGACGTTGGGTTAAGTGTGAAAATGCGTCTTCTGTGAGCACCCCTGCACTATGTGCGTGGGGGCTGAAGCCAACGACTACCATCTTTCAGATTTTGTATATATATATCTTAAAACGGCCGCACAGGAGGTGTTCCCAATACTTGAAGGCACAAGTATAAAAGGCCACTACAATTTATCAAAATATTACTTTATAATTACATATGCTATCATAACATAGCATCCTTCAAGCACTGCGTCTCTATTTCACGAGCGCCTTCAAGGACTTCCTGAAAATAGTGCTCAGAGTGTACTCGGCTTTTGTCCGAATCTCGGGACGCAATAACGATGGTCTCCATCTCTGCCCAGTATGTCTTGACACGAGCAAGAGCCATCCGTGCGCCCTCTATGCATGCTGACCTCTTCATCGCATTAATACGCGACACCGCGTCAAGGAATTGCTGCACCAAGCTGAAATAACTCTTCGGCACCGATCTCCCCGGCCACAGATGACCCATGATGTACTTCATGGCGAGTCCGGACAACCTATTCACTTCGGCCCATTGAGCCAAACGATCGTCCACTGCCAGTGGACGCTCTGGATTGTGGAACTGCGACCAGAAAAGCTTTTCCACTTCGCGATCTTTTTTATCTCGAAAGTGTTCGGTCGCATCAGCAGCACTCGCTGCCAAATCCAGATAGGTATCCTCCGCACTCCACATCTGGTCCAACGGAGTAAACTTCGGATCGCAAAACTTCCTCCGCAGCATAAAGGGCTTTCCAGCCGCAATCTGTTCGGCCTGACGCAGCTCCTCCTTCGCAGCTCTCATCGCAGAGCACGCGCCCTTGGCATCGGCAACGGCCTTCTCTAAGTCCGTCTGTCTCGCCTGGTCTTCTTTCTCAAGAAGTTTGCAACGGTCTGCAGCGCTCTTTAACCTCTCAGCCATCTCGGCCATCTCTTCCTTGCTTCGGTAGTGAGCAGCCTGTTCGGCTCTCAGCTCTTCAAGGGCTTTCTCGGCAGCCGCATCACTTTTTCTGGCTTGTTCCTTAGCTCGGGCAAGTTCTGCCCTAAGACTCTCCACGGCGACCGCACCATCTGCGTCAAGCACACACATTGTAAGATACTGGCATAAAGCTCCTCTTACCAGATGCCGCCTGACGAATTACATACCTTGAGCCTCATCAAGCCGCTTGTTGACAAGCGCGATGTCGGCATCTGCCATGTCCAGTTGCCGCTTTAGTTCGGCAAGATCATCAGTTCGGCTCGATTCCGGACACTCCGCCGCCTACATTCAAAGGCGACATCTTAGACCTGGGATTATGATCCTCTGCGTGCCGTCATTTCTTGACGACACGCAGAGTCTCAGGGGCTACTATCTACACAGGGCGCATCTGACTTATGCGCAACTGACAAAAGTGAAAACTTATCCAACGTACCTCAAAACCCGTCAGTAAAATTTTGACGGCCTCATGCAATCCGCTTTCTGCGGATGAAATCCTTTCAATCACCGTGCCCATCAAGGCACGGTGCTCCTCTAAGATAGAAGCTCGCCCCAGCAGAATATTTAGCTCCTCCAGCCGAGCACCAGACGGTGTCGGACTTGTCCTATGACCTCTCTCGAAGGCCGGACGCGGAGAACCTTGGGGGGACACATAGCTATCTTCCGCCCCTGCCGGATTCAGAGAAACCCTCCGCGATGACACCTCAGGGTCGCCCGCCTTGCTAGGCGGCACGGCAGGGGGAGGCGTCCTGCTCTCCATCATCTCCGGAAGAAGATCCCTCGAAGACGAGCTCTGCTGAGAAGGGCTGAGGTCCGAGCTACAAGGTAAAATTTCGGTTAAATCTTCTCAGATATAAAATCAAGGATTTCTCTCATCCCTCAAAAGGAAAACCCTTCTCTACTTACGGCTTGCTGGAGGGCTGATCCCTTTGAGGGCGTAGTTCGGCCGAGGAACTCCCCGGCATCGGACTCTCTGACGAGGATTTTTCCCCCCACTTCGAGGCCATGGTCTCCGGGTCATCAGAGGCGGCCCTCTTCTTCCCCTTAGGAGAGGAATTGTCGGTTCCTCCCTTCGGAGCAGCCTCCTTCGAGGAGGCCATAGTTTCCTTGTCCTCCCCCATACTTCCCTCCAAAGGCATTATCTTAAACATCTTGACAAGCACGGGATCCGGCCTGGTTTCGGGAAGGGGAGCCGAACACCTGATCAGCTTTGCCTTCGCTATCCACTCCTGTTTAAAAGGACATCTCTTTTAGGGGCAAGTTTATGACAACTATACGGATAACAGGTCCGGACACAGGGTTACTTACTTGAGTATCCGGGCGATTGCAGCTTAGGCCTGCGTCCTCGGTCAAATCCGGACACATCTCTAGTGATCCGAAGAACAGTTTATACATCTCCGTTGGTGTTGCGCCCATGAAATTCTGGAGAGCTCACGGTCCCTCTGGATTAAACTCCCACAGGCGAAGGGAGTGACGTTTGCCGGGCAATATTCAGCGAATCAGCATGACCTGCGTCACCTTGACCAGGCTGAGGTATCCTTCTAAGAGATCCTTAATGCGGCCCTGCAACAAGGGCACGTCTTTGGGTAACCCCCAATCTAACCCTTTGTTGACCCATGACGCTAGTCGTGGTGGGGGACCCGAGCGAAAGGCAGGAGGCGCCACCCACTTGGTGCCCCGGGGAGCGGTGATATAAAACCACTCTCGTTGCCACAAGCCTAGCTCCTCTTGAAAAAAGCCCTCGGGCCATGGAGCATCAGCATTTCTGCTTATGACAGCGCCTCCGCACTCTGCGTGCCGTCCCTCGATCATCTTCGGCTCCACTTTAAAGGTCTTGAGCCATAATCCGAAGTGAGGGGTAACACGGAGGAACGCTTCGCACACAACAATGAAGGAGGAGATATGGAGGATGGACTCCGGAGCTAAGTCATGGAATTCCAGCCCATAATAAAATAGCAGCCCCCTCACAAAGGGATCCGTTGGGAATCCTAACCCCCGAAGGAAGTGAGACATGAACACCACGCTCTCACCGGGCTGGGGACTGGGAGTGACCTGCCCTTGAGCAGGCAACCTATGCGAAAATTCGCCGATTAGGAACTTAGCCTCTCTCAACTTTAGCACGCCCTCCTCCGCGACAGAGGAGGGCGTCCATCGGCCTTGAAGGTCAGAACCGTACATTACCGTAGGTCCGAAGCGCCTGGAATCTGGAGCCTGGGGTGTTGGAACTCGAGGCGATGGGAGAACTCGTTTGAGATTGGAAAAAGGAGTAAGACCTTGGTCTCTTTATAAGAGGTCGAATACCAAGAGCCCTCCCCGTAACCGTTTGGGACTCGCCTTCAATCGAGGAAACGTGCTAACGGGCACTATTGGGCTACCCACGTCCGTATTGATGAGAATCCCGTAAGAGGGGGGACACGATCTCTGATTTGACAAGACGTGCCAAGGAAACCGCCTCGCGAAACGCGCTGAGGTGGAAAAGTAAAAACAATTTGAGTGAAGGATTTGGCCGTAATGTGATGACGCACTGCGGAATACGTCAGCAGATTTGATTTGTGTTAACATTATTCTCTCTACGGCAATATGTGGAAACTTATTTTGCAGAGCCGGACACTATCCTTGGTGTTTAAAAACTTCTTGAAGAACTTGGAGGAGGAACCCGCCTTGCAATGCCGAAGACAATCTGCGCGCCGGACTCATCGTCATTGAAGCCTGGTTCAGGGGCTACTGAGGGAGTCCTGGATTAGGGGGTGTTCGGATAGCCGAACTATACCTCCAGCTGGACTCCAGGACTATGAAGATACAAGATTGAAGACTTCGTCCCGTGTCCAGATGGGACTTTCCTTGGTGTGGAAGGCAAGCTTGGCGATGCGGATATTCAAGATCTCCTACCATTGTAACCGACTCTGTGTAACCCTAACCCTATCCGGTGTCTATATAAACCGGAGGGTTCTAGTCCGTAGGACATCAACTCCATATACAACAATCATACCATAGGCTAGCTTCTAGGGTTTAGCCTCCTTGATCTCGTGGTAGATCTACTCTTGTACTACCCATATCATCAATATTAATCAAGCAGGAGTAGGGTTTTACCTCCATCGAGAGGGCCCGAACCTTGGTAAAAACATCGCGTCCCTTGTCTCCTGTTACCATCCGGCCTAGACGCACAGTTCGGGACCCCCTACCCGAGATCCGCCGGTTTTGACACCGACACCCCTACTACTTAAAAAGAACGTAACATTCCCATTTCATCTTTCTTTTCACCACCTCTGCGTCCAACCTTCCTTGTATGATAATAAATCAACTTAATTTACTTACCTTCTTCATCAGTTTCACTTTAACTTACTTACCAAACTTCGAATCACATTATAAGGTAATTCATGGGCAGAATTGATGATCATTTATTTACACAATCACTTTATTATAGACAGGTAAATCACAAACCGACATACTAGAAGATTTATATCCCATTGCAACGCACGGACATTATTCTAGTATTACTTAAAAATAACGTAAGGTTCCCATTTCATCTTTCTTCCCACCACTCCTTCGTCCAACATTCCATGTACATGATAACCAATCACCTTAATTTACTTACCTTCTGAACCAATTTCACTTTAATTTACTTCCCAAACTTCTAATCAAAATATAAGGTAATTCATGGTCACAATTAGATCAACATTTATTTACACAATCACATTATTATTGACAGGTAAATCACAAGCTAACATACTAGAATATTTATATCCCGTTGCAACGCACGGGCATTGTTCTAGTATCACTACTGCAGGATGGTGCTAACGCGACACTACGATCAGAGACCCTTCGAGAAACTGTGTGCGATGCAATAATCACAAACGGTGTTGTATGAAAACCGTCAGAAATGATGCAAAACGTTTGCGATGAATGATACATCAAACACGGTTCAGATTATAGTTGCGTGTGCGATGAGGGGCATAAGGTTGATCTGTACGAACTGTTTGCGATGAGACAGAACAACAGAAACGGGCAGCCAGATCAAGGTGTGTGCGATATACAACATATAGTTCACTCCGATGAACCGTTTGCGATGAGTGAGGTGAACACAAACAATTCGGCGTAACAAGATGTGTGTGATACCCGGCAAACATGTCGGTAATCAGAATTGTGTGCGATCATTATAGACAACCCATACGGTCTTTTTTTGTGAATTGTGTGCTCGTCAGGGCACACAGTTCAACAAACCAACCTGTTGGCGATAATGTAGAAGATCTCTGTCAAATACATATTACTAACCGTCTGCAATGAGATTGACAGGATAAACAGAGATATATACAGTCTGCTTAATTTAGTCCTTCTTCTTGTTGTTGTTCTTGTTGGATGGCCCCACGACATCGTCTTGGCAAGGACGCTTCTTGCCGCTGACCGTTGGCTTTTCATCACCGCCGCCGTCGTCATTGTCGTTGCTGTCATCGTCCTCCTCCTCCTCGTTCGACCATTCCTCCTCCTCATCATCATCATCCTCTTCTTCGTCCTTCGACGGCTCCTCGTCCGTCTGGTTGTCGTCTGACAACTCCGGAGGCAGCATCCCTTCCATGAACCGGATATAATCAAGGTCTGGGCTCGACACCGGACTCATGGAAGACGAGCGAGATGATTCTGATGTTGACCTATCATCGGGCGCCGGACTGCTGGCCGAACTGTCGTCCTCGCTATCACTCGACATGGCTGCAGAGTGTGTGCTAGTGTGTAGCGTGGCCTGCCGGGGACGATGAAGATGGTGGACACTTAAGCGGGATATGCAGAGAAGAGCAACTTCCAATTGAAGCGGGGATTGAAGCGGGGGTTGACGTATTATCTAACCGCTGATATAATCAACCGTAATTATTTGTACCCAGTCGCTCCAAATTCCCGGGGTTGCGCATGACTCCTATTGGCTATTTGGTTGGTTTCCTTTGCAGGAAAAAAACAAGGAATGAGTTTTGGGATTATGCACCGGTACCGGTATGAACGGAGTAGGACAGTTGGCAAGAAATACATTGAGCTCTTCTTATTGATAAAGCCAGTAATAATCAAACTAGAAAGGAAAAGAAAAAAGACAAAGAAAAATATCTGCACGAATCTTCGCGTAACATCAATGGCATATATAGGACCTAGATGTGCATTACATAGAGCACATCTAGATGTGCTTTAGCAATACTATCAAACAAAACCCCTAATCATCATTGCAAACAGCGCATAGAACATGGCTAATGCGACAACCACAACTACACATGCTAGTTCCTTCTTGTCTCTTGCTTTCATCTATTGCCTGTGATTGATTCTTTCTTGCTTCATCGTGCTGATTGTACATTCTAGATCAGCCAGTTTCTTCTTCAGCTTTACATTATCTTCTGCGAGCTTGGTGATAACACTCCGAGCCCTGCCATGCCATTCTTCATCCAACCAGTTAACAAAGGCACAAGCCTCATATCCCTACCAATGTTAAATAGTATTCTGGATGAGCAGTGGCATTAACTGAAGTAAAATGATGAACTTAATTAGCACTAACCTCTAAGGGGCAACTGAGAAACCGCCTGCCAATGTCGAATCCCTTTGTGCATACACGTCGAGCGGGAGTGTGCCCGTGCACACAACTCAGCTTTTGGTACTTCTCATGGCGCAAAACTCGGAGTCGAACTCATGTTGCCGGAGTCTGGAGTCAAACTCCGGATCCGGCGGCAGATCGCCTTCCTGGGGGGGGGGTCATTCAGGACGGATTCAGCAAGGAGCCATACTTTGGACATGGTAAAAAAGATCGGGATAGATTGGAACCTGACAGGACAATTTGGATCCGTAGTACACCTACTTTTTGACGACCTTATGCAAGTGCTCGGTAGCAACCGCCGTCGTGGCGATGATACGAGCAGGAGCACCCGCACCGAAACCATCAGCACCACTCGTCCGCATTCCCCCAATGTCAGCGCCATGCGAGGGAATTTGGAGGCTATGTACGGATTTGGGGGAAATGGGAAACTGTGGAGATAAGCTAACGGGCGGGAACTACTATTGGCAACATATATATGATGTATACGACACACTGTTTGTACATGTCGTTTGTGTTAGGTATTACAACGTCACACATGATATCCGCACCAAACCGTGCGAGAAGACAACATAGGTTAGACACAGTTGCCGTTACATAACCATATGTGATGTACTACCCTGTCCATATAATTGAGTTACGATGAGTGTTGGTGTCAAAACCGGTGGATCTTGGGTAGGGGGTCCCGAACTGTGCGTCTAAGGCGGATGGTAACAGGAGGCGGGGGACACGATGTTTACCCAGGTTCGGGCCCTCTCGATGGAGGTAATACCCTACTTCCTGCTTGATTGATCTTGATGTTATGAGTATTACAGGAGTTGATCTACCATGAGATCGTAGAGGCTAAACCCTAGAAGCTAGCCTATGGTATGATTGTTCTTGTCCTACGGACTAAACCCTCCGGTTTATATAGACACCAGAGGGGGCTAGGGTTACACAGAGTCGGTTACAATGGGAGGAGATCTACATATCCGAATCGCCAAGCTTGCCTTCCATGCCAAGGAGAGTCCCATCCGGACACGGGACGAAGTCTTCAATCTTGTATCTCCATAGTCCAACAGTCCGGCCAAAGGATATAGTCCGGCTGTCCGGATACCCCCTAATCCAGTACTCCCTCAGTAGCCCCTGTACCAGGCTTCAATGACGATGAGTCCGGCGCGCAGATTTGTCTTCGACATTGCAAGGCGGGTTCCTCCTCCGAATACTCCATAGAAGATTTTGAACACAAGGATAGTGTCCGGCTCTGCAAAACAAATTCCACATACCATGGTAGAGAGAATAATATTTCCACAAATCTAATCTCTGACGCATTTCGTAGCATGACATCACACCACGGCCTGGTCATTATTCGAACCGTTTTTCTCAACCAGCCTCAGCGTATATCGTGAGGCGGTTTCCTTGGCATGTCTTACCGAAGCAGAGATCGTGTCCCCTTATCATGGGATTCTCATCAATACGGACGTGGGTAACCCAACCGCGCCATCAATTACGGTGCTTGGGGAATAAGCGAGTTTACTAGGCAGGTGGGGGCGTACAGCTCCGTCCGCCCTCATAAAGGGATAAGGGTTCACCTTTTTCACCCACGCCTTCTTCCTCCTCGCACATCCATTCTCGCGCACTCGAGCTCCAACACCCAAGTTTGCGTCTTTCTCCTCAAACCTCCCCAAGTATGTCCGGAGCGGGAGGCAAGTGGATGAAATCCTCCGTCACGGAGGAGGACATCAAAAAGCTGCGGGGAGCCGGATACTTGGTCACGGATATCGCGCACCAGCTGCCCGACGCGGGGCAGATCGTCCCTACCCTGGAACCTCACGAGAGGGTAGTTTTCCTCACCCACTTCGTCCGCGCACTGGGATTTCCCTTCCACCCATTCGTCCGCGGCCTCATGTTCTACTACGGGCTGGACTTCCATGATCTGGCCCCGAACTTCATCCTCAACATCTCGGCGTTTATCGTCATGTGCGAGGCCTTCCTCCGCGTCCGGCCCCACTTTGGCCTGTGGCTGAAGACCTTCAATGTTAAACCAAAGGTAGTAGGCGGCCATCAAGCGGAATGCAGAGGCTCCATGGTGGGAAAAATGCCCAATGTTACATGGCTCGAGGGCTCCTATGTGGAGACCATAAAGGGGTGGCAATCGGGTGGTTCTACATCACCGAGCCGCGCGACACCAACTGGGTGGCGGCCCCCGAGTTCCGATCCAGAATCCCCATGCGGCTCATCTCCTGGAAAGAGAAGGGCATGTCCTGGGGTCCATCGGTGGAGCTGACCGGACTCTAGAAATGCATCTGGAACATGATAAGCAAGAAACTCAAGCTTGTCAACATGGTCCAGGTCATGCTCTTCCGCCGGATCCTCCCGTGTCAACGACGGGCATTCAATTTGTGGGAGCTCGACCCGGCCAAGCACCAGATGCTGCGCGAGCTCTTCGACACGATGCACAAGGACGTCTGGAGGTTGCTGTTCAAGGGTGCCGAGGTACCTCCTTCCCTTACCGAGGACCGCAGACTTAACGCGAAGCGCCCTGCGAATCCGGTAAGTTCTCTACACCTTATAGGGTATTTATTTCCCCAGTTTAATCATGTGCGGGATCTAAGCTCCCATGCCTTTGACGGGACTGGGTGGAGACAGCAGAGCAGATTGACTGCCCGGTCCCCCCTGCCCGAAGATCCAGCAGACGCTCTCCTGACGGAGATGCTGACTCCGGAACCTTATGAGGTGCCAGAGAACAAGACCAAGAAGAAGGCCACGGGGACCCGAAAGGGTCTCCGGCGTCAGGTGATATCGGACTCCTCGTCCGATAACTCTAAGACGCACTCCTCCCATGAAAATGAGGAGGAGGAGGAGGAAAGTTCTCCCCCCCCCCAAGCGGGGGAGATAATAAAAGGAAGGTCGCCCCAACTGGGGAGGCCGAAGGGTCCAAGAAGAAGAGGACCCTCCTTCCAGACTGCTCCACGACTGCCGTCTACAACGACGACGAGTGGTTGCCCAGGGACAAGCCCCTGGCGAAGTCATAAGTATCCGGATACCATAGTAAGTTACGATATGTTTCTATTGCACCGCTCCACCTTACACCGAACATGATTATGCAGTCCGTCCCGAGCCCGTATCGACGTATCTTCGTCGGACGGTTCTTTGGACCCGTCGGATATGAGTAGCGGTTCTCTTCCGACTGCCTCCACTCCTTGCCCTACGGACAACATTGAGGTGTTGTCTCAGAAGGCACCAGGCCGAGGGGAGGTAGTCCAGGAGACTCCTCAGGGCGACCTTCCGGACCCTAGGCACAAAGGGATCAAGAATCCCATGGGCTCTAGGTTCGGACCCTAGCCGAACACTGCGCCGGAACCTCCGGTGGTTCCGGACTCCGACAGGCAACACCCTATTAAGAGGGGCAAGCCGCCCGTGCCGGTGACCTCTGTCCATCCAGAGGCACCGGACAACTTGTTGGAAGCGCTTCAGGGTGCTTCCATCAACGAAGAGCACCGCACTATCATGAGTGCGGTGATCGAGAAGGTTCAGTCCGCCAAAAGCGGACTAACTGAAGCGTGCACAAGCCTCCTAACAGGCTTTCAGGTAAGTAATTATAGGAGAATGTTGTCGCATAAATAGTAGCCCCTGATGCTCTGTTTGGCGTTCACGAAGAAAGGCCGAATAGAGGATCAAATCATGACTCAGGAGTCTAATTGGAATATGTCTATTTGCATATGCAGGCTTCACTGCTTGCCGTTGCCGCACGTACTGCGGAGGTCGCTGCGCTGGAGCAGGACCTTGAGCGGTCTAAGGAGGAGCTCGGGCTTATCAAGAGGAAGCTCGAAGAGAACAAAGGTAAGCAAGACCTTGTCTATATGAAAAAAAAAAGATTTTGGTTGCAGAATTATAGGATCATCATGAATATGCCAGGGGCCGCGACCGAAGTGGCCACCTTGAAGAAGGCGTTGTCCGAGGCTGAGAACAAAGCAGCCCAGGAGCGCACCGAGCAAGAAAAACAAGAGGCCCGGGTAGGCGAGGTACAGCAAGAGCTCCAGGCTCTCTTCAAGAAGCATGAGGTCCTGGAGCTTGACTCTAAGACGCGAGAGTCCGAGCTTGCAAAGGCGCTCGACAGCGCCAAACATGCCAAGGCCGAAGCCCAAAAGGCCCTCCAGGAAGTTGAGGCGGTTAAGAAGATAGCGGCGGGTAAGGCATTCATTATGCAAAGCAAGCATGTGAAAGAAAATTTCTTTTTACTTACCCGAGTTCGGAGCTCTCCAGGAGCGTTCGCAGATCTGCCCCGCAGTGTGTCTGACGCCGCGGAGTTCTATCGGGCCGAGGAGGGGAGCTCGACGGAGAAGTTGTTATGGTCTCAGTATACTGGGACCGAACACCCGATGCCCTTGAGCGACCAGCTGAAGCAACTGGTCGAGCTCCACAAGGCGGCCGAACAGGCCATGAAGGGCCTTATAGTCCGGATGTGGCCTGGCGATCCCCTGCCCAACAGCTACTTCGGTCTGGTGAGGCGGCTTGTGAATGCCTGCCCCCGGTTGGAAGTCCTCAAGCGGTCCGTCTGCATCGAAGGTGCACGCCGGGCTTTTGCCCATGCAAAGATGCACTGGGCGAAGATGGACGCCGAGAAGCTGGTGAAGGAGGGGTCGCCGCAGGGCAAGGAGCATCTCCACCCCGAAATGTATTATGAGGGTGTCCTGAAGGGTGCCCGTCTTGTGGCGGAGGAGTGTACCAAGGATGTAATTTTTTAATGGATGTGCTCATGTGAACCTGTAATGTGAAAACTAGTTCATTTGCGCTATGCTATGCTCTTTGAATTTAAAATATTACCTTCTGTGCGGCCGTCTATGAAATATGGGAGTTGGCCAGTCGTCGGCTTCTGCCCCCATGCAGCTAGTGCTGGGGTGTTCGGGATAAATCTGAGCACTCTTTTTCCCATTTTTGGGTCCTTCGAGGGAGGTGCTCAGCGCAACGAACCAGGCAATCGGACTATAATGCTTTATCACTCTCACTTAGCCATAGAAGTCTACAATTATAAATTTTGGCGAAGCCCCTAGTATTCGGAAGGCCGAATTTGGGGCGCTATATACGCCTAAGTTGGACAAAGACGACTCCTCGCCCGAAGCGGAAAAAGTCTTTAGGGACTTGAGACCTCTCGAACAGCAACCAGCTCTCGCCTCATCATGACAGTCAGTTTTGGCTTTCTCTACTGAGGTGCTCGTCCGGAAGAATTGGGACACAATCGCAGTAGTTCTCCCAGTGCTACCTTAGCCGATATAGCGGAACGTAAGGTACCAAAACATGGGAGCCGGGCAAACCCAACTATTGACCCAAGACATGATTCGGAGATGATGCATATAGTGCTATAAGTTCGGGGTGTCGCACTGTCGAAAGTGTTCGGACTTCTCACGCCGTATTATGGGGTATACGAAAGCCCCTGGCGTACTGGCCGTACCAGAATGTACGGGTGCTGATTGTTGTAAATAAACATATATAAAAAGGAGTAGATAATGCGATAATAGACTAGTGCTATGCATTGTTATTCAAAGAATACGTTGAAACGTACTGATACAAGTAGTGTAATAAGCAAAAAATAGGATTATTTAACATGTCCTATCCAAGGGCAAGCTGCGGACTGGTATTTAAAGCAGGTATTCCGCTCGTTATCAGAGACCACCTGGGGATTCCATTGTACGATGTAGCTTCCTGCCTCCTTGGTTGTTGTATTGTGTATCCGGCAATCGCACTGCCGGATAGGGCTTCCAGAGAGTAAGGTTCTGAAAGAGAGAGAATGATAAAGGCATTGAGCCCCTAGGGCAGTTGAGCCGCACTGCGGGACGTGCCATGGTCGTGCCCCCGCCTATGCCCATGGTATTTTTAATGCGTAATTATGTACGCGCGGCACGGCTTTCGCCGTTTGTCTGGGACTAGGGCGGGGGCCGAATTGCTAGGCGAGCTCTGAACGTGCCAGGCGATCCTGTTGCAGGTTACTCCGGACTCGTTTGATGGTGTCCGGGGGCTTTATCGCCGAATTGCTGGATTGCCTTAAGAGGCTGCTTTGTGCTTCTGCTGCGAGGGTCGTAGTGTGCTCCTTCGTGCGGAGCGAGCGCTCTGTGTTTCCATTGACTGTTATGACCCCCCTAGGTCCTGGCATCTTGAGCTTGAGGTATGCGTAGTGCGGTACCGCATTGAATCTTGCAAATGCGGTTCGCCCGAGCAGTGCGTGGTAGCCGCTGTGGAACGGGACGATATCGAAGATTAACTCCTCGCTTCGGAAGTTGTACGGAGATCCGAAGACCACTTCCAGTGTGATTGAGCCCGTGCAATGGGCCTCTACACCTGGGATAAAGCCTTTAAAGGTTGTTTTTGTGGGTTTGATCCTCGAGGGTTCTATACCCATTTTGCGCACTGTATCCTGATAAAGCAGGTTCAGGCTGCTGCCACCGTCCATAAGGACTCGAGTGAGGTAAAATCTGTCAATGATGGGGTCTAAGACCAATGCGGCAGATCCGCCATGACGGATACTAGTGGGGTGGTCCCTGCAATCGAAGGTGATCAGACAAGAGGACCATGGGTTGAACTTTGGGGCGATGGGCTCCATCGCATAGACGTCCCTTAGTGCACGCTTCCGTTCCCTCTTGGGGATGTGGGTTGCATATATCATGTTCACCGTCCTCACTTGTGGGGGGAACCTCTTCTATCCTCCCATGTTCGGCGGCTGGGGCTCCTCCTCGTCATTGCTGTGCAGCCCCTTGTCTTTGTTTTCGGCATTTAACTTGCCAGCCTGCTTGAACACCCAGCATTCTCTGTTGGTGTAATTGGCTGGCTTATTGGGGGTGCCGTGTATTTGACACGAGCGATCGAGTATGCGGTCCAAACTGGACGGGCCCGGAGTACTTCTTTTGAATGGTTTCTTCCGCTGACCGGATTTAAAGCCACTGAATCCGACATTGACTGCCATATCCTCGGCGTTATTGTTGTTGTTGCGGCACTTGTGTTTGCTACGACGTGGTCTGCCGTTACTGTCCTTGGTATCCGAAGTGCCAAGTATCCTTGATATGTTGTTGCTGCAAGCCAGCCAGCTATCCTCTCCCACACAAAAGCGGGTCATGAGTATCATGAGGGCTGCCATAGACTTCGGCTTTTCCTAGCCGAGGTGCCAAGCGAGCCACTCGTCACAGATGTTATGCTTAAATGCCGCTAAGGTCTCTGCATCCGGACAGTCGTAAATTTGATTTTTCTTGGTTAGGAACCGTGTCCAGAATTTCCTGGCCGATTCCCCTGGCTGCTGAGTTATATGGCTCAAGTCATCGGCATCCGGTGGTCGCACATAAGTGCCCTGGAAGTTGTCGAGGAATGCATCTTCCAGATCCTCCCAACAGCCAACGGACTGCTGGCAAGCTATTCATCCAATGCCGAGCTGGTCCTTTGAGTTTTAGTGGGAGGTACTTGATGGCATGTAGATCATCACCGCGGGCCATGTGGATGTGGAGGAGGAAATCCTCGATCCATACCGTGGGATCTGTTGTACCATCATATGATTCGATATTTACGGGTTTAAAACCCTCTGGGAATTCATGATCCATTACTTCGTCAGTGAAGCATAGGGGGTGTGCGGCGCCTCTGTGCTGGGCTATATCACGACGCAGCTCATATGAGTCTTGCCTGCTGTGTTCGGCCCGGCCTTTACTTTTACTGTATCCAGCTTGACGGTCATTGTCCCGCGTAGGTGCGTGCCCTCGTGATCCGTAGATCGATCTTGGGTGGTTTGCCCCATCTTCCAATACATCTCGCAGGTCTCGCATGTTTCCCCATGCCTTGGTATTTTTGGTTGAGTGGCGGCGGGGTGCGGTCTGAGCTTCAGGCTGGAATGCCTCTCTGTCTCGGCCACGAGGTGGCCGATCAGCCGCATCATACGCCGGTGATGTAGGTTTCAATGCTTCCTCCTCAAGTCGGGGTAGCAACCTGCGCTTTGGGTAACCCTTGGAAGGGCGTTCGAGTTCATATTCCTCGTCCACAAGGACTTCAGTACATCTGTCTGCTAGCAATTCCTGATCAGCTCGAAGCTGTTGTTGCTTTTTCTTCAGGTTATTTGCTGTGGCTATAAGCCGGCGCTTAAAGCACCCCTGCTCGACGAGATCCTCAGGCACGACAAATTCTTCGTCGCCGACGCTCATCTCGTCTTCGGAGAGAGGCATATAATTGTCATCCTCCGCTTCTCCCTCTGTCGCTCGCTCAGGAGGGCTGGCTTGTTCATCCTCCGGCTCTAAATCTTGCTGGAGGGGATTGTCATCGTCTTCAGCACTGTCCGGAGTACTATTATCTCTTGTGCCGGTATCACCGCTTTTGCTGTGGCGAGACTTAGAGCGGCGCCGCTGACGTCGGCGCTTGGGTTGCTTCTTGGAGGGGTCATCCTCCACTGTCTTGTCGCCATTGCCTTCTTTGGGTGTATCCACCATGTATATATATCATATTATGAGGTGGCGGTCCAGTGCCCTGTGGGCAGTGGTTCCTGTTCGTCTCCTGCATCGTTGTCCATACCATCGATGTCTTCGGAGTCGAAGTCGAGCATGTTGGTTAAATCATTGACAGTGGCTACTAAGTGGGTAGTGGGTGGGGAGTGAATTTCTTCGTCATCCGCATCCCATTCTAGCCGGACATAGTTCGGCCAAGGTTCTCTTGAAAAGGAGAGAGACCTTAACAAGTTTAGCACATCGCCGAAGGGCGAGTGCTGAAAGATATCCGTGGAGGTGAACTCCATGATCGGCACCCAATCGGATTCGATAGGCATGGGCGCTGGCAGCTCGGAGCCTGTGGCCGGGGACGAATCCAATAGTTCGACAGCACAGCTCTCGAGAGGGGTAAAGTCAGTATTCGGCTCTATCACCACTGACAGTGCGGCCTCTGGGGCGGAGTTTATCCATCCGTCCTTGGATGACGCGATTTGCTCCGGATTGAAGGCTGGAGTAGTTGCCGGTGTGATCTCCCGAACACCGTCCAACGGTAGAGCTATATCATGCTCATCGTGATTGTGCGGCGCACCTGGCAAGGGCTCGAATCCGTTGAAGATCAAGTCTCCGTGGATATCAGCGGTGTAGTTCAAGTTTCCGAACCTGACCTGGTCGCCAGGGGCGTAGCTCTTGATCTGCTCCAGATGGCCAAGCGAGTTGGCCCGCAGTGCGAAGCCGCCGAATACAAAGATTTGTTCGGGGTGGAAGACCTCACCCTGGACCGCATCGTTACCGATGATCGAAGGAGCCATCAAGCCTTACGGTGACGGCACAGTGGAACTCTCAATGAAAACACCAATGTCAGTGTCAAAACCGGCGGATCTCGGGTAGGGGGTCCCGAACTGTGCGTCTAAGGCGGATGGTAACAGGAGGCGGGGGACACGATGTTTACCCAGGTTCGGGCCCTCCCGATGGAGGTAATACCCTACTTCCTGCTTGATTGATCTTGATGATATGAGTATTACAAGAGTTGATCTACCACGAGATCGTAGAGGCTAAACCCTAGAAGCTAGCCTATGGTATGATTGTTCTTATCCTACGGACTAAACCCTCCAGTTTATATAGACACCGGAGGGGGCTAGGGTTACACAGAGTCGGTTACAATGGGAGGAGATCTACATATTCGTATCGCCAAGCTTGCCTTCCACGCCAAGGAGAGTCCCATCCGGACATGAGACGAAGTCTTCAATCTTGTATCTCCATAGTCCAACAGTTCGGCCAAAGGATATAGTACGGCTATCCGGATACCCCCTAATCTAGGACTCCCTCAATGAGATACCGTGTAAACAGCCGCTTCGCGGACATCCGTAAAAAAACAGCCGCTCTGCATATAGAGATGGTGGCGGCGGCCTAGGCAATGACTACCGGAGAAGAGGTTAATCCTCGGTCGGTGGGTGGTGGCGGCGTCATAGGAGATCAATCCTCGTTTTGTGGCGGGAGATAGGAGGAGCTCAACCATCGAGGTCGGCGGCGGCGTGATTCAAGCACATCCATCGCGGTCGATGGTGGGATAGTGGAGGTCGAACTTTAGGCGACAGCCGCACTAAGCTTTGCTCCGCGGCCCTGCTGTCTCGGCGTGCCACCGCATCGCGCTTGTCTGTCTGCTGGGTGGAGGTCACCGCACGGCTAATTAATTAAGGTATTATTTTCGTGAGTGGCTAAATTTAGGTATTCAATTCCTAAGTGTAGTGTTGTACAAGTACTCTGCGTGTAAATTGATTAGCCATTAATTTTTGTCATAGCACGTCTGGATAACAACATGGAGTGCCCTCAGTAGTTATTAAAATAAAACCTTGTGATTTATGCATGCATCTTTGGACAACAGTTAATCCGTGTATTAATGTTGTTGTTTTATTTTTAATTACCATTCGTGTGCTGCAGACGGAATGATCTTGATGGATGAAGAATCGGAAAACCGCATATTTTATCAGTGGCGTGACAGAGTTCATGAATTTGGCTGAAAGTACAAAGAGGAGAATTGGTGATGCGGATTACATCATGTGTCCATGTACTGATTGTGCCAATACAGAGTCACATGAAGTTGCAGATGTCCAGATGCACTTAGTCTCTAGGGGATTCATGGATGGATATACACGTTGGACCAGCCACGGTGAAGAGGAGGTCATGGATGAAGATACCCAGGGCAGCGAGATGCCAAACCCCGATCAGTGTCACATGGATGTTGAATCTAACATCGGGGCAGAGGCGTCAAGCTACCAATGGAACACCAGAAAGCTGAAACGCCCACTGGAAAACCAAGACGTCGACGCAGATGACGATGATCTTGATATGCCAGATTTTGCTACTATGATTGCAGATTTCGAGGGCCCAGATAAGCATATGATTGGGTACAAGGATCTGCCAACCATTGATGCGGACTCCAAGAAAGAATTGTATCCAGGTTGCAAAAAGAAATATTCCAGGTTGAGTGCCACCCTGGCGCTTCTCAGATTTAAAGCAGCAAACGGTCTATCAAACAAGGGCTTCACAGAGATGTTAGGTCTTTTGAAAGAAATTCTTCCAAAAGATAATGTGCTCCCCAGAAGCACGAATGAAGCGAAGAAAATTGTTTTACCATTGGAACTTGAAGTACAGAAGATACACGCTTGTGTGAATGATTGTATATTGTACCGTGGTGAGTACAAATATTTTCGTGCATGTCCCACATGCAAGCATGCATGATACAAGCACATGAGAGCAAAGGACAAGTACAAATTGGATGACGAGATCAAGACAGGAGTCCCGTTCAAGGTTGTTTGGTACTTGCTTTTAATTCCAAGGTTGAGGCGTTTGTTTGCAAACCCTAGAGAGGCAAAGAGGTTACAGTGGCATCATGATGAGTGAATTGCGAATAAGTATATGAGGACCCGAAAGATGGGGCTCAGTGGGAATTAATTGACAAAAAGTTTGAAATTTTTGCCAAGGATCCTAGAAGTATAAGGCTCGGGGAGTGTACTGACGGGATGAATCCTTTTGGCGATATGAGCACCAATCGCAGCACATGGCCGGTGCTTTTGTGCATATATAACCTAGATCCTTGGTTGTGTATGAATAAAAAATACATTATGATGTCAATGATTATCCAAGGCCCAAAGCAACCTGGAAATGACATCGACATTTACTTTCAGCTACTAGTAGAAGAACTGCTGACAGTATGGATAGATGCGCCTGCTATAAAAAGTTATGATGCTTACAGAAAGGACATGTTCGATCTACATGCCATGCTGGTGCACACCATTCAAGATATGTCGGCATTAGGCAACACATCGGGGCAGAAAACAAGGGGAGAAGTAGGGTGTGTCACATGCATGGATAGGACAGCTAGAAGGAGACTTCCCAACTCGCACAAAACAGTGTATTTGCGTCATCGTAGTTTCTTACGGAAAAATCACCCATACCGAAAGATGAAAGCTGAATTTGATGGTATGACATAGGCAGCTGTAGCTCCAAGACCCTATGAAGGGGTGGTGGTCCACAACATGGCTAAAAAATTAATGTTGTGCTTGGCAAGAACTACCCTTTGACGGTGAAACTAACACCCAAGGATCAAGTGTTTAAGAAGAAATCGGTGTTCTAGAAATTACCTTACTGGGAGATTCTACGTGTACGTCACTGCATCGATGTCATGCACGTAGAGAAGAACGTATGTGAAAGCATCCTTGGTACTCTGCTCAAGATTAAAGGTAAAAGAAAGGATGGTGACGGTTCACGGCTCGATATGCTTGCTAATCAATCACAACGCAAGAGTGAAGCAGAAGATGATGACAAATTCATCAAAGCTCACCAGAGTTACAATTTCAGTACAAAAGAAGCAACATAGTTCTTCATGTATTTGTTGTCAGTTAAGACACCCTCTTCCTACTCTGCAAACATCAGAAGTCTCGTGGATGTAAGCTCAGGTAAAATGAAGTTGGGACACATTAAGTCACATGATTGCCACGTAATGTTGACAAAAATCCTCCCGATGGCCATGAGGAATCTGATGGACAAAGATATAAGAAACACACTCATTGACCTCTGTGATTTCTTCAACCAACTATGGCAGAAAGTTGTAGATCCTGAAGAGTTGGATCATATGCAAGATGATATTGCAAGAATATTGTCCAACCTAGAGCTGTTTTTTCCATCGTCATTCTTTGATATCATGGTCCATCTCACTGTGCACCTTGTCGACGAGATAAAGTATTGTGGTCCTATGTTTCTTCGCAACATGTATCCCTTCGAGCGGTTCATGGGAATCCCAAAGCGCTTTTGTCGGAACCGAAACCATCCAGAGGCAAGCATCCTGCAAGGTTACACCGCGGAGGAGGTGGTTGAGTTTTTCACCGAATACATGAAACAAAGACCTATAGGTTTGCCCCTCTCTCACCACGAGGGAAGGCTGAAAGGTAAGCCAGTCCTTGCTGGCACACAAATGGCTACACCCGGAGAATTGGCAGAGAAAGCCCATTTGACGGTACTGCTTAACAGCCCAGTTCTCATCACTTATGCCGAAGAACACTTGGCGGAGATACGCCAAAGATTCTTACCAATGGTGCCTTCATCAGAGGTGGAGATGAAGGAGCACACTAAGAACTACGCCGAATGGCTGAAGAATCATTTGGCACAAGGATCCATCGATGACATTGCTACGTGGTTGGCACAAAAGACATCACCTACGGTGCTGACGTACCAAGCATATGACATAAATGGATACACGTTCTACACTGAGGAACATGATAAGAAGACCTCGTATCAGAACAACTCTGTTCGAATAGAATGCATGACTGTAAATGGAGCTGATAAAAGGGTATACTATGGAACCATCAAAGAGATTTGGGAGCTTGATTATGTGAAAGTTAAGGTGGCATTATTCAGGTGCGCATGGATCCCTCTTGGTCAGGTAAGGATTGATGAGTATAGGAAGACCTGTGTTAACAGGAAAACGATGGCATATCACGCGGACCCATTCATTCTTGCCAGCGATGCTACCTAGATTTTCTTTGTGGAAGACCCCTTGCATAAGAACGGCCATTTACCGGTGCATGGGAAGAGAAGGGTACTGGGTGTCGACCATGTTGCCGATCAGGAAGAGTACGATGAATTTGATTAGTTGCCAGCCAAGGGATCACGCACCAGTGCAACAGAGAAGAAGTTTAAAATCATAAAAAAAACCCAAGTTCATTCGGGGTCAACTTAATGATCCCAGTTCCCCCATGTACATGGGAATTAAGCTGTAAGACTAGTCTTATGCCTACCCTGCAACTTAATTCGTTCAATTTAGAATTGTCGCGTGTACTGAATTGGTGAGCTATGCCCGGTTTTCTGTTGATGTAAGAACCGTTAATATGTTGACCTTGATATGCTGTCAGCTCAGGCAATGAATATGAACTGTTTTTTGTTATTATTATTATTATTGTTATTATTATTATTATTATTATTATTATTATTATTATTATTATTATATCATAGAGGTAGGACACTCAATCGATCTCACTAAAGTATCTGTGAACAAAAAATATGCAATCTGGTTTGCGAATAGCACACGGTTCGTTGATGAAAGTCATGTGCCGACCAAACCCCGCCACCACCCCGCCCACGATCTGAGCCGTGCTTTCTGATTGGCCAGAACCCAAACCCCACGGATCATATGTCTGCACCATTGGATGCTCCCAGATCGAACGACGATCCTCATCCCTTTCGACAGCACATGCAGTTCCGGTTGTAATTTTATTTTTATGCACAAAATGCACATTAATATAAAAAATGTCTTAAATATAGCTAACGATACCTGAAATGCGCCAGAAAATCAAACCCGTGGTATAATGGTGATTGCATACCGTGGAAATTTTTATGAGGCCAAACGATGAAGTCACCAGCCACAGGAGTTTGAATTGACACATCTCCTTTTGGAAAACCATGATCCTTCATGTGAGATGCTCCGGTTTGGAAGGAGCGGTCATCAAAACTTGTGCCAAACTTTACCAATTTTTTTCCATGGGGTCGTGAGAGCACGCCATAGGCACACATCGATTTTGACGATGTCCGAACTCCATCTGAATTTTCTGTAATTAAAATACCAACTAGGCCTAAGCCAGTGGCCGCACCTCGCGGCTGAAATGTTTGAAACTTCTCCCCGCTTCTCGAACAAACGGATGAAAACTCACAAAGTGACGCACAAATGATCTGTACACCTTTGCTAGGCTGATAGTAAGGGGGTATCATAGCTAGTATCATGCATGCCAACTAGGAAATTTTGATGAGCTGACATAGAATTAATTAAATGAAGAAAGAGAGGGTTAAGTATCATATCATGAAACCGTATCATAATAAATGTTATGCTACTATGTGTCATGCATAACAATATAAATAAAGTACTACATATGATACTTGCTACTCTATGATACTATGCATTATTAGAGCAAGTAAGTACACAATAGATATAGTGACATAAGACTAGCCACAACGGGTAGTAACATATAATTATACTAGTCTATGTTACTACCTCTATAGTAGGGAGTAACATATGTGTAGTAACATGCAACACTTCATTTATTAGGCTATAGACTCATCTTGCCTTGAGATGTGTGATGTTACTCAGACTAGCCACAATGGGTAGTAACATAGACTAGTAACATGCCCATGTGTTACACTAGTCTATGTTACTACCTCTATAGTGGGGAGTAACATATATGTGTGGTAACATGCAACACTTCATTTATTAGGCTATAGACACATCTTGCCTTGATATGTACATGTGATGTTACTCATACTACTAGTAACTAGCTATGTTACTACTTTCCTCTCTTTCTTCATTTATTGCTTGCCACATCATCTACTTTATCTAGTTATGTGTGATGTTACTACCTATGTTACTCCCATTGTGGGTAGTCTCATACTATAGTAATTAAGACTATACCCACAGTGGGAGTAACATAGGTAGTAACATCACACATATCCACTTTCCTCCATTTCTTCATTTATTGCTTGCCACATCATCTATTTTATCTAGATATGTGTGATGTTACTACCTATGTTACTCCCACTGTGGGTAGTCTGGCTATAAGGAATAGAATAATATATATGTGCTTATTAGTTCGAGCAAAGAGAAGAGAAGCGGGCTCTTGGTTAGTAGAGCCAGCTGCAACAGGATACCCAAGACACTTTGTGAGGATGTAAGGTGGGCCAACTATTGATAAACTAGTACGTATATAAAACTTATTATTGTACATACCCGCTAAGAGGTTGGCTGTATATGACATGTCAACTTCTTATAGCCGACCCTTGACTGTATTATTAACCATGCTCTTAGTGAGGTAGCTAGTATATCATAGATGACTAGCTAGTATCAAACTAGCCACAGTGGGAGTAACTTCAGCAGTAACACCGACTCCAACTCAGCAAACTTGCTTATGTGGCAATAAGTTAATGAGGAGAGAGATAGTTTCAGTAACTTAGATAGTTATTGTAGCATCACATGTACCAATGCAATATGAGTCTGTAACCTAAGAAAGGAAGCTTTGCATTAAATGTTGTACTACTACTTTGTTTGATTAGTAAGGCAACCTAAGATGTTAACTTATGATACTATGCATTACGGAAGTAACTAGTATCCTAGCTACACTATCATATATATGATACTCCCCATTACAACTAGCCTTATACGGCTCAATTCAAAAATCTCACCAACCAAGGTAGATGGTGAGTGGTGGAATACCTTTTGTAGTTTGCAAGAACACTCAATTAATGCTTTTGTTTTCCTCAAAAATTTATGTTTTCCAATGTATTAATTGCAATACATGCATTGATCAACTTTCTCTTAATACTTGCATGCAATGATTTAATGCACCTTGGAATCTGGACATGTGATGGGGAACAACCAAATTGAGCCTTATAAATGGAAAAACTAAAATTTTGAGATAAGCCTATAAACCGGAAAGGAGGGAGTATATATGCATGATACTAGTATATGATCAGCAATACCTCTGTAATGCGTGCATGCATAGTATCATGAGTTAGTATCTTAGGTTCCTTATTAATTACCATGCATGACACAAAGTAGTACAACATCACTACAAGAAATATGTCAACTAGTGACCTTCTGTCAGTGATCCTGGAAGAATTGGTCATAGATCTATGACCATTTCAGACCAATTGGTCAAAAGCTGTTCGGGGGGCTCCAAACCCTAAACTATAACGACCATTTTGGTCAGAAAGGTCGTAATTTCCTTACACGAAATGGTCATAAAGCAGATCGCACTGGTCTGCTGCCTTATTTCTAGCTGATCATGACCAATATAGATGGTCATAACCTTGTAAATTGTGGTGGGTTGCTATGACTAGGCGCCACCTCATCAGTTTTGCATATGTGTCATGTCCATGTGGCAGTTTTTGCCCTAGGTTGTGAAGCAACCTATATTTGTGTCATTCCCAAAAAAATCTCATAAATTCTTTGGGTCATATCTTCGTCAAATATGTAAAAAACCTTCCTTTCCTAGTTCAAAAATAATTCAAAAATATTCATTTTCCTATTCTGTTCAGAAGAACAGTTTGTGAAGGAAGTACCACTTTGGCATGTCCAAATAATATCCATTTTCTACAGTGCTTTCCTATGCCCAAATAACCATCCTCCACCAAATTCTAGCTCAATCCATTCATTATTTTGAGCCGAGCTTCAACATTCGTATTTATGTCCAGTGTGGTAGTTTGCGAAGCAAGTACCACCTAGGCTCCTCCTTTTGAGCTGAAAATTTGTGAATACGGTCTTCTTAGTAACTGATCATCCTCAGCCAAAACTCACGCCCATTAGCCATGTACATTTCCCGTACCGCTAATCAAACACTTGGCTGCTAATTCATGTTTGAGCATCGATCGGTCTCCTCGTGAGAATCTTATGTTGTAATTTTCTTCCTAGCATCTACCTAGGGAGTTCCCAACCCACTAGACATGCCTAGGCTGCCCAGAACGCATGGCAACGCCACGGTCACGCGATGACCATGCGGCGGGCATGCGAGTTTACGCGCTCTAGAGTTGGGGGCCTCGGCCACCGCCCAAACCTCGACGTATTGCCACCAAACCATGTATTTATGATTAAATAGGTACTTATGTAACTAGAAATGATTTTTGGAAAAAATAAATAGTAAACTATGAGGCAGCTGCAGTTCAAATTTGACCCGCTTCCTGCTGAATCGGCGGGAATTTGTCTTTTTCACCAGAGGTGGATCAAAACTTTTGACACCCAAACTTTTTTTCAATTGTGCATTAAATATTGCCTAGTATTTTAGAAAATTCATTTCGTCCAATTTTGCAACCAATATTTGGTAGGTCCTTCACAAAAAAACTCATTTCGGGCACTCGGAAAATGGAAAATGTATTTTCCGTGCAAAGAAAATGAAAACTCCCTTAGGCAACATTGTTTAGAATTCCAAGATCCACCCTTGTGCACAATATGAGATCATTTGAACAAACTATGCCATGAATGTGGCCATAAGATTGATCATTTGGCTTGAAAGCCCTGAATCTTCATGCATGATAGCTCATTTTTGAGAACACTTATTTAAAATAATTGCCGTATTTCAAGTTTATTATTTCTCCTGACAACTTGGCCACACATAATGACACAATGCGAAGGTTTTGCAATTTTTTGATTTTTTTTGAATTTTTTTATGCCCCTTTCAAAATGCGGTCAAAACGGCGGGAATGACCGTTCCTAGCTAGTGGTTGAATCTTGGAATTTTTTTGGTGTTTCTTTGATTAAATAGATACTTATGTACCTAGAAATGATTTTTGGAAAAAATAAAGAGCAAACTATGAGGCAGCCACAGTTCAAATTTGACCCGTTTCCAATTGAATCGACGGAAATTTGTCTTTTTCACCCGAGGTGGATAAAAACTTTTGAAACCCAACCATTTGGTCAATTGTGCATTAAATATGGCCTAGTATTTTAGAAAATTGATTTGGTCCAATTTTGCAATAAATATATTGTAGGTCCTTCACAAAATAAACTCATTTCGGGCACTCAAAAAATGGAAAACGAATTTTCCATGCAAAGAAAATGAAAACTCCCCTAGGCAACATTGTTTTCCATTCCAATATGCACCCTTGTGCACAATATGAGATCATTTGAACAAACTATGCCATGAATGTGGCCATAAGATTCATCATCTGGCTTGAAAGGCATTGATCTCCACACATGATAGCTCGTTTCTGAGAACACTTTTTAAAAATAATTGTTGTATTTCAAGTTTATTATTTTTCCTGGTAACTTGGCCACATATAATGAAACAATGCGAAAGTTTTGCAATTTTTTGATTTTTTTGAATTTTGTTTGCCCATTTGAAAATGCGGTCAAAACGGCGGGAATGACCGTTCCTAGCTAGTGGTTGAATCTTGGAATTTTTTTGGTGTTTCTCTGATTAAATAGATACTTATGTACCTAGAAATGATTTTTGGAAAAAATAAAGAGCAAACTATGAGGAAGCCACAATTCAAATTTGACCCGTTTCCACCTGAATCGGCGGAAATTTGTCTTTTTCACCAGAGGTGGATAAAAACTTTTGATTTGATCAATTGTGAATTAAATATGGCCTAGTATTTTAGACAATTGATTTGGTCCAATTTTGCAATAAATATATTGTAGGTCCTTCACAAAATAAACTCATTTTGGGCACTCGAAAAATGGAAAATGAATTTTCCGTGCAAAGAAAATGAAAACTCCCTTAGGAAACATTGTTTGCCATTCCAATATGCACCCTTGTGCGCAATATGAGATCATTTGAACAAACTATGCCATGAATGTGGCCATAAGATTGATCATCTGGCTTGAAAGGCATTGATCTCCACACATGATAGCTCGTTTCTAAGAACACTTTTTTAAAATAATTGCTGTATATCAAGTCTATTATTTTTGCTGGTAACTTGGCCACGTATAATGAAACAATGCGAAGGTTTTGCAATTTTTTTGTTTTTTTTGAATTTTTTATGCCCGTTTCAAAATGCGGTCAAAACTGCGGGAATGACCGTTCCTAGCTAGTGGTTGAATCTTGAATTTTTTTGGTGTTTCTCTGACTAAATAGATACTTATGTACCTAGAAATGATTTTTGGAAAAAATAAAGAGCAAACTATGAGGCAGCCACAGTTCAAATTTGACCCGTTTCCAACTGAATCGGCGGAAATTTGTCTTTTTCACCAGAGGTGGATAAAAACTTTTGAAACCCAACCATTTGGTCAATTGTGCATTAAATATGGCGTAGTATTTTAGAAAATTGATTTGGTCCAATTTTGCAATAAATATATTGTAGGTCCTTCACAAAATAAACTCATTTCGGGCACCCGAAAAATGGAAAACGAATTTTCCGTGCAAAGAAAATGAAAACTCCCTTAGGCAACATTGTTTGCCATTCCAATATGCACCCGTGTGCACAATATGAGATCATTTGAACAAACTATACCATTCCAAAATGCACCCTGATGCAAAAATATAAGAAAAACAAAAAGAAAAACCACAATTATATAAGCTTTGTTCTCGTTGGTTAAAACGTGTGTGCCATGGATCAATGACATGGAACACTTCCATCCATCCATCCTCTCCCCTCGATTCAGATCCCACCCGCAGCCCACCTAAAAGAAAAAAATAGAAAAAAAAAGAAAACCCCACCCGCAGCCCAACTACCCCAAACCCTAACTCCCATCGATCCCCTCCCTCTCATCCTCTCCCCCTGATTCAGATCGCCGCCGCCGCACGTCCTGCCCCTCCCCTCCCCCTTCCCGCCTCCCAACCTCCTCGCCGCCTCCTCCTCCTTCCTCTCCAACCTCGCCTCTCGCTTCGTTGCCCTGCGCTCGGCGCTCGCCGCGGCGCGCCCGCCGAGGCCCCATAGCGCCGCCCAGTCTCTCGCGCTCGGGCTCGACGAGGTCGCGCGCGCGCTCACCGGCACGTCCGTCTTCACCATATGCAACTCCAGCAACTAGTTCGTGCTCGTCTCCGCTCCCTCGGCCTCCTCTGCTTCCGCTCCAAGGACGCCGATGCCCTCCTCTCCATTGAAGGTCGCCGGAACCACGACGGCCGGTGCGCCCGTGCGTGAGGACACGACGACAACGGGGGAGTCCAAGTTCGGCCTCACCTTCGACTGGGAGATGGAGAAGCTGGGGGTGCCGGGCGCCATCATCGTCAACAACTACCACAGCCCCGAGTTCCTGCTCAAGACCGTCACCCTCCATGATGTCTCGGCCGCGGCATCCTCTGCTTCGTCGCCAACTCCTAGATCTACCCCGCCGGCAGCTACACCTACAGCCGCGTCTTCTTCGCCAACGATGTGAGCGAGCCTTGCCTTTCCTCTCCTTTCATTTTCATTTCACCCGCCGTCGTCATTCATGGTCGTCAAGTCTTCTTTGAGATAAGATAAGATTAGTAGGTGCAGAATTTATTCTGTGTGGGTAGAGAAAAGACATGGCTAGGTGCAGAGGATTGAATGAAAATGGCACCGTGGCACCCTAGTAGGTGAAGAAAACTGCTGCACTTGAACAAGTGTGCGACCTTGTCACATCCCTAGTTCTAGTATGCACTAGGCTAGCCCTTCTTGTGTGCATCATGTTAATTTTTTCAATTAAAGTTGAAATGGGGATTGCCTAAACCCTAGCATAGGAATTCACTAGGTTCACCTAAAATATTTTCAGTAAGTCCAAATGGCTTCCAAAAATGTTCATCATTTATGGAAAATACTGTAAACAGTAGACAGAGGTGATGCACATTTTTCCATGACATATTTGGGCTCTGAGTTAAATCCTACTCTGTTTGAATTTGGGCACTTAAATACTATAAATATTTAAAATGTCCAAATAATCCTAAACTGAAATGTTCCATGTTGGATATATTCCAAACACTGGCCATGAGCAGTTTGGTGATTTTTGAGTGTGCCTAAGTATTGTTAATAAAGCCAAACACAATTACAGAAAATACAAAAGAGAAATAAAAAAATAGGAAAAGAACAGAGGTTCACCTGGAACTTACCTAGCGCCCACCAAAGCCCACCTGGCCCAACTTACCTGGCTGGCCCAGCCCAGCTGGCCCCTGCCAGTCGTCCCGTACCTTTGCCAGTAGGCAGAGGCAGGGCAGCGAGCGCACACGCCCGAGCGGCCACCTCCTGCTTCGCCGTGTCGACGCCTCCTTCCTCCCAACCCCGCGCCAGGAGACGTGGACGAGGCCCGTGCTGATCCCCCTTCTCCCCTGGCCATTTTCCCCTCTTCCTCCTTGTTCTTCGCCCGAACAGAGAGCCCCGCCGGCCACCGCAGCGCGCAGCTCATCACCGACGCGGACACTGGCCTCCCCTCGCCTCCCCTCACCTCCCCACCTTGCGTGAGAGCTCCGCCTCGTTCCTCTCTTCCTCCTCACCGAGCCTGCCGACGCCAGAAGATCGCCGTGTTCACCGTCGGGCACCGGAGATCGTCGCCACCGATTCGTCATCCACAGGGCTTCCCCGAGCCCGCTTCAGCGCCCCCTGCACTCGCTGTGAGCCAATACGCCGAACCCCTCTCTTCCCGTGATCTATTTCCCTCTCTAGCCGTCGTTCCCATCGAGCCCGAGAGCTCGGCTCCGCCGGCGATGTCGCCACCATGGCCTGAGCTCGACTCATCCGTGACCTTGTACCGCATCATGCTCCTAGCGCCTCCAGGAGGCTGCCTAGCCACTCCGTTGGCTCGCCGGAGCACTGCAGCCCAGCGCCCGCACTATCCCGAACTCCGACCACCGCCAACACGCTCGCCGGCGTTGTTCCCGGCCACCGCGCGCTCAACCACCTGCACCGTTGGACACGGCACTCCTCCAGCTGGCCGTAGGACCAAGCCACGCGCCCAGCCGATGCCCGTGGCGCCGTTCCGAGTGCCTCCGCCACTCTGTTTTGTCGCCGGCGCCTAACCCCGGCGGCCGCTGATGTGGCACCATCATTAGGGCCTAAGCACCCTACTGATTACCCCCTGGAGTCAATGACAACCGGGCCCCACCGCCCAACTAACCGGCTAACTAAAATAGATTAGGTTAGTGTAAATTACCTGTTTAGATTAATGCTAACCCTGTGGACCCCACGTGTCAGCTTTGACTTGGTCAAGTCAACCTTGACTGGTCCCCCTTGTCATCCACCCAAACCAGCCAGAGACACTGACCAGTGGGTCCCACTAGTCAGGTTTGACCTGGACCGCGCCCGTTGACCACTGACATCACAGTGACGTCATGCTGAAGCAATAACTCTTTTTTGGATTTACTTTTATTCAGAAAATTCCAGAAAATACCCCAAACTTCTAAAATTCATAGAAATTCAACCGTAACTCCAAATTAAATAATTTATATATGAAAAATTATCAGAAAAATCCAATCTATCCATTTATGCTACTTTCATGCATGATCAACCAACTTATACCCATTGTATAAGTGAAAACATGATAATGGCATTTTAAATGCTAAATATGGAGCTTGCATATGAACCCTTGGTCCATATGGACTTCATTTAAATTGTTGCTAGATGCATTAGTGCAAATCACATCATATTGCCATGTCATGATCATGCATCATATTGTGCATTGCATTAATTGTGTTCTTCCTTGTTTGTCGGTATTTGTCCCCTCTCGGTAGACGACGTTCTGACGATTTGATCGATGACACCGATGAAGAACTATACTGCCTTCAGAAGTAACAGGCAAGCAAAACCTCCTTGTTCATTCCGATACAATCCCACTCTCTCGCTCCTGCTCTCTTTTACTGCATTAGGACAACAACGATTCAATGTTACTTGCTGCGGTAGCCGAACCCCTATCCTCTGCATGACCTGTCATTGCCACAGTAAATAGATGAAACCCACTAGCATGAGTAGGAGTTGTTTGAGCCATGATGTGCCTACTCATTCATGCTTGTTTTCATGCCTGCTACTGCTTAGAGTTGAGTAGGGTCTGATTCATTGGGAATGAATTGGAATGTGGTGAACATGTCCTACTGTTGAGAGCTAAGTGTGTGAACACGATTTGGTAAAGGTAGCGGTGAGAGGCCATGTAGGAGTACATGGTGGGTTGTCTCATTGAAACCGTCCTCAGGAACTGAGTTCTGTGTTTGTGATCCATGAACAGTTACTACCACACATTGGGCTCTGGGCGCTCCAAGCTCTCTCGATTTATTAATCAACTTGATCTCTGTCCAGGAGTTGCAACTAGTTTTTGGTGTTTGTAGGTAGTGTTAGTAGTCTACCAAGTGGCACCCGGTACAGGTGGGCTTGGGACAGACTAGGCACCATGGCACGGTGTACCAAGTGGCACCCGATTGGTGGGCTTGGGAACCCTGCTCACATCGTTTTGGGCCGTGAGCGACACCCCGGCCGGATCTCCTTGCGGATGGAACCCGAATAGGCGATAAACCTGGACGAGATACTTGTGTGGTTAGTCAGGTCGTGGCCGACTCCCTCGCCAGGCTTCCGCTTGAAGGTTGCCGAGATACACGATGTGTACATGGTGGTAAGTGGCGAGAGCGTGTGTGAAGAAGTACACCCCTGCAGGGTTATCATTATCTATTCAAATAGCCGGATTCCTAGGATATGGAAACTTGGACCCCTTGCATAGTTCATAGACAAGTGAAAGTGGATACTCTAAAATGCGCAAGATAAGCGTGAGTGCTATGGATGGTGTTCTCGTAGGAAGACGGGAGCGGATCCATAGTGGTGTATTGGTATCGTGAATATGTGGACTCGTGTGCGCCACCTCAAAAGAGTTACTTGCAGTCATAGTTCAGGATAGCCACCGAGTCAAAGCTGGCTTGCTGCAGTCAAACTCCACCACCCCTTTATTGATACCGATGCATATGTACATAGTTCTGATGTAAGTCTTGCTGGGTACATTTGTACTCACGTTTGCCTATTTTATGTTTTTGCAGAGAGACGTCAGTCTCGCTAGTAGTTCCGTGTGGACTTCGACGTTTAGCTTGATAGCTCAGCTACGATCTTGTGCCTTGGCAGGATCTGGTAGATAGTCAGGCTTCTCAACCTTTTTCATTTGTAGATGTCTGTACTCAGACATGTTAAGCTTCCGCATGTGCTTTGACTGGTATGCTCTGAATGTTGGGTCATGAGACCCATGTTTGTAATATCTCGGCTCCTCGGAGCCTAATGAATAAATACTTGAGTCGTAGAGTTATGTTGTGATGCCATGTTGTATTTACACATATCGGGCATATTGTGTGTATGATTGAAATGCTTGGTATGTGTGGGATCCGACAATCTAGTTGTTTATCCTTGGCAGCCTCTCTTATGGGGAAATGTACCTTGAGCCATAGTAGTCCGCTACAGCCCGGTTCACCGGAGTCCTGCTAGCCCAGCACTACTTCTCAGGACACTTGACTGGCCGGCATGTGTTTCACTTCGTCCCTGTGTCTGTCCGTTCGGGGAAATGTCACGCGGTGACATCCGGAGTCCTGCCTAGCCTGCTACAGCCCGGGTTACCGGAGTCCTGTTAGCCTAGTGCTACAGCCCGGATTCACACGCTGTTGACCGACATGCTCGAGGTTGATTCATGTATGCCTGTCCCCATGGGTTAGTGCCGCTTTGGGTTCACGACTAGCCATGTCGGCCCGGGTTCTTTGTCATATGGATGCTAGCAACACTATCATATACGTGAGCCAAAAGGCGCAAACGGTCCCGGGCCAGGTAAGATGGCACCCGTGGGAATAGCGTGCGTGAGGCCGAAAAGTGATATGATATGTTACATGCTAGATCAGTGTGACTTAGGATGAGGGTCCTGACAGCTTTGGTATCAGAGCCTGACTGCCTGTAGGATTACCAAGCCAAACTGGTCGAAGTGGAGTCTAGAAATTCTATAGTTATGTAAGGGAATTGATTGTGGAAGGGAACGTAAGGCTTTTTTTACTGCTTATACCTTATGCCCTTCTGATCTGAGTCAACCTCTTCTTTTCTACGGGGTTAAGAATTAGGCCTTCTCATCTATCTATCAGGATGACGTGTTACTAATCCATGGACTTATAAGATTGTTGGATTTAAGCCCCAGTTCAGTTTCTACTACTTCCGCGTGTTCATAGTTGGTCTCGGAACCTTGATATTGTGTTGTTAAGTGGTTATGCCACCATTTTGCAGGATGTCTCAAATCTTCTTGAGCATTTGCAGTCGTTATGCTGTCCGAATCATCCCAGGTTTCTAAATAGTCTGATGCATTTGCAAGTCCATCCTTTCTGTCCCCGCTGTCCCTTTGGGCCAGATTAAGCACACTAACGGTCTGTTGAGGTACTCCATTGCCTTGACATTTGTGTTGGAGCTAGTATTATGACCCTATCCATCTTAGAGAACCACCCATAATCAGCCATGCTTTATATTTCCAGTGTGATGATTCTGGCCACCATTCTCGAGAGCATCCCGTGATACTGCTCAGTAGTAGGTATTCTACTCCTGGGTTTCTGAACCCGAGATTCACCCTACTTACTTCATGTTGATAGTGTTGCTAGTTCCTTCAGGATATTAGTAACCTTGCGATAGTCCTCAAGGTCTGTGGTATTTCTTTCTTCCAATACCATGAACTACTTATGGCAGCAGTTCCTCGTTGAACCGAACGATCACAACCTGAGTGCTCTTGATGAGTTCTCGATTCTATGTTGTGACTCTGCCAATCCTACCCTTTTGCATGGGTTACCGGCAGAAATGTTAAGCTTTGCTCGGCATACTAATCTATGCATCCACAACTCAAATAATTATATGTTCTCTGAGTTGTCCCCCTTTAGTTATATTCCGACTTTCATCTAGCAATTGATAGTCAAGAGTATTTGTGCTATCGTGTTCCTCGATGCCTATTATTCTTGTGGTCCGGCAAGCCATTCTATTCCGGAATGACTAGGAGAAACAAACTCCAGTACCTCATCCATTTCTAGGATTGAGTCAAAGTAGTTGTATTCTGCAGATCAAATGCAATCAAGCTTTTGGTCTGTTCTACCCTGAAGTATTACCCACTTTATGTCAGGAACGTCATAGGAATTGCACCATCTCTTATGAATTTTTGATGCAGTGATACTTCTTGCCATCATTGTTCATTCCTCGGTTCCCGTGTTATTGTAACCGGAATGCCGACAAGTGAATCATGATGTGTGAAACCAATACTCCTAGCAACCTCGTTGCTTGGTAGTAAATGGACAATAATTTCATCCTTAGCATGTGGATTATTGAATCACCACTCTAAGATTGATCGTGCAACCTAGTCCTTATTTCTGGTGCACTCCTCGATCGATGAGTTAGGATTTTGCCAAACCCTCGCTCTTTTGATCATATCATCTTGCCTTGAAAAGCAAGATTGTTCCCAAGCTTAGTAACATATCGGTGGTTCGTGATGTTCCGAATATCTTCTTAGAAGTATTACCAGGTTTTTACCTGACCGCTATGTTGAGTTTGTGATCAAGTTGGTTTCCTATAAACCACCCCTTCTCCAAGAATCTGTGTTGGATACCCCTGAGCTACTTGGTTGAGCTAAACAACAACTTGGAGAGTTGGAAGATAAAAGCTTTGTCCGGCTTAGTTCACTCCAAAGGGATATCCTTGTGTGTGTGTGTGTGTGTTGAAGAAAGATGATATCTTCCTCGATTGATCCTCGTGGTCAGTTGTTGAACCTATTGTCTTATCAAAACTTTGATTCGAGTATGGACTATCGTCAATTCAAATCAGAACCAACGATGTTCGTAATGTTGTCTTACTCGTGGTTGATCCCTCGAGCATACACCATTATGTCTTTTGGTCTGACCAATGCTATTGCCGTGTTCACATGATGGTGGAAGTCCAGTGATATGGAAATTCCGATGAGTTGCTGTTGAGCCCATCAGCGGCATCTTGTCTCCCCCATGATTCGTATTAAACATTAGGCTAGTGTTGGAAACTTTGTAAACAATGCCTTCATGTTCCATTCATGAAGCATATGTTTGGATGAAAGTAGCGACTTCCTCTAAGTTCACGTGCAATCGATGCAAGTTGCCGCCGTGAATTCGAGGGAGCTTGTTTTTGCTTCCTTTGGAATCATCCCAAGTCAGTCATGCATTCGTGCGAAGTACTCTATGGTTTGGTAGATTAATTACCTACACTCCATATGTGTTCCTAGCACACCAAGCCACTGATTGATTTGTTCAAGGAGAAGAAGTTCCTTCTTAGGATCCGGACTTATGCAAGGGCTTCGATATCCTCGATGATGGTTCCCAACCAGAACTCGGTAGTGTTTTATTGTAAGACTACTGTGTGGTCATGCTTGTCTGGGATAGCATGTTCACATGTGTGTAGCAGAACCAGCTCATGATTTGGGGCTTGCTATCGTAGTTCATTTCCCGAGAATCTCGCAACGTTATCTCGTCGGGTTGTGTTGCAAATTTTCTTTTCCAGACATGATGTCTGAAATATCCTGTTACCAACCAGATTTGAATCTCAGGCAGATATGATGGTTGGAACTTTTCCAGGACCTATGATGTAGATCCCGACAAGGTTGATGTTCTGGCCGACACACCTAGTTGGAATATCTACTATTGTAGTATCTTGATTGAGTAATTTTACCATCTTCACCATGAGGATTTTGTATGATCTATACTAAAAGTTGTCCTTATGGATGTGTTGTGTTTCCGAAGTCCGGCCTATATTTGATGACCATGATGATGCTTTAAGCATGATCGTGGTAACCAGTACATCAAGGAGAACATTATAAGCAGAGTGCTAAATGTCTCTCGGTCAATCATCCAGATTTGCTTCTTTGGCGTTGCTAAGGAAAAATCTGAGAAAGTGATGTCCTCCTTTGCATCTGCATCCTCCATCACCGTTCATCATGGTAGTATGATGTGTTGCCAGGATCCTTGACACGGATGCTGGTAAACCTTGATGAATATGGAAATGCTCAAGTTCTTGAGAGCACGCGCAAGTAAAATCATCCCTTGCGTTGTCTTCAACAAGATAATCCACATCATCCATTCTAATCTGAGTATGCCATTCTTTCGAATTCATTCAAATGATCAACTGTGATTTTCCTTAGGCTGGTATAGAGAGTTTCAATGATCTCTGTATCAAAAGTAATTCTTTTTGCCACTTAAGGGAATAATTCTACAAGTCACCTTCCTTGAGGTGTCCCGTTATGGAATCATGGCAATTATCTCCTCACTACCTTGAAAACCAAGCACTATCCTACTCCAGCATGGAATTGTCGCCTACCAATTTGAACCTTTGTCATATGTTTCTCATCCATCATCTCTGATGTGTGTTTTGCGTCTTAGCTCAAGGGATGTTTCTACGTCTCATTTCGTGAGTTGATCTTGCGCTCATTAAGATCGATGATCCATTGTGGCGAGGTTGTCTTGCTCTCTTGTCGCCATGTTGGATGAAGTTCTCAAAGGAAAGGATGTCATAATCAATATGAAGCAATGAATCAACATCCTCAAGAAGGGCGATTGGATCATGAAGTTTGTGCCAGTTCCATGTCCCATCTGTCTTCTTACCTCACGTCTTGAATCTCGGCACGAGATTCTTGTTTAGTGGGGGTGAGTTGTCACATCCCTAGTTCTAGTATGCACTAGGCTAGCCCTTCTTGTGTGCATCATGTTAATTTTTTCAATTAAAGTTGAAATGGGGATTGCCTAAACCCTAGCATTAAAGGAATTCACTAGGTTCACCTAAAATATTTTCAGTAAGTCCAAATGGCTTCTAAAAATGTTCATCATTTATGGAAAATACTGTAAACAGTAGAAAGAGGTGATGCACATTTTTCCATGACATATTTGGGCTCTGAATTAAATCATACTCTGTTTGAATTTGGGCACTTAAATACTATAAATATTTAAAATGTCCAAATAATCCTAAACTGAAATGTTCCATGTTGGATATATTCCAAACACTGGCCATGAGCAGTTTGGTGATTTTTGAGTGTGCCTAAGTATTGTTAATAAAGCCAAACACAATTACAGAAAATACAAAAGAGAAATAAAAAATAGGAAAAGAACAGAGGCTCACCTGGAACTTACCTGGCGCCCACCAAAGCCCACCTGGCCCAACTTACCTAGCCGGCCCAGCCCAGCTGGCCCCTGCCAGTCGTCCCGTACCTTGGCCAGTAGGCAGAGGCAGGGCAGCGAGCGCACGCGCCCGAGAGGCCACCTCCTGCTTCGCCATGTCGATGCCTCCTTCCTCCCAACCCCGCGCCAGGAGACGTGGACGAGGCCCGTGCTGATCCCCCTTCTCCCTGGCCATTTTCCCCTCTCCCTCCTCGTTCTTCGCCCGAACAGAGAGCCCCGCCGGCCACCGCAGCGCCCAGCTCACCGCCGACGTGGACACTGGCCTCCCCTCGCCTCCCCACCTTGCGTGAGAGCTCCGCCTCGTTCCTCTCTTCCTCCTCACCGAGCCTCCCGACGCCAGAAGCCCCGAAAACGTCGCCGGCATCGTCGTGTTCACCGTCGGGCACCGGAGATCGTCGCCACCGATTTGTCATCCACAGGGCTTCCCCGAGCCCGCTTCGGCACCCCCTGCACTCGTTGTGAGCCAATACGCCGAACCCCTCTCTTCCCGTGATCTATTTCCCTCTCTAGCCGCCGTTCCCATCGAGCCCGAGAGCTCGGCTCCGCCGGCGATGTCGCCACCATGGCCTGAGCTCGACTCATCTGTGACCTTGCACCGCATCATGCTCCTGGCGCCTCCAGGAGGCTGCCTAGCCACTCTGTTGCCTCGCCCGAGCACTGCAGCCCAGCGCCCGCGCTATCCCAAACTCCGGCCGCCGCCAAAACGCTCGCCGGCGTCGTTCCCGGCCACCGCGCACTCAACCACCTGCATCGTTGGACGCGGCAGTCCTCCAGCTGGCCGTAGGACCAAGCCACGCGCCCAGCCGACACCCGTGGCGCCGTTCCGAGTGCCTCCGCCGCTCTGTTTTGTCGCCGGCGCCTAACCCCGGCGGCCGCTGACGTGGCACCATCATTAGGGCCTAAGCACCCTACTGATTACCCCCTGGAGTCAATGACAACCGGGCCCCACCGCCCAACTAACCGGCTAACTAAAATAGATTAGGTTAGTGTAAATTACCTGTTTAGATTAATGCTAACCCTGTGGACCCCACGTGTCAGCTTTGACTTGGTCAAGTCAACGTTGACTGGTCCCACTTGTCATCCACCCAAACCAGCCAGAGACACTGACCAGTGGGTCCCACTAGTCAGGTTTGACCTGGACCGCGCCCGTTGACCACTGACATCACAGTGACGTCATGTTGACGCAATAATTCTTTTCTGGATTTACTTTTATTCAGAAAATTCCAGAAAATACCCCAAACTTCTAAAATTCATAGAAATTCAACCGTAACTCCAAATTAAATAATTTATATATGAACAATTATCAGAAAAATCCAATCTATCCATTTATGCTACTTTCATGCATGATCAACCAACTTATACCCACTGTATAAGTGAAAACATGATAATGGCATTTTAAATGCTAAATATGGAGCTTGCATATGAACCCTTGGTCCATATGGACTTCATTTAAATTGTTGCTAGATGCATTAGTGCAAATCACAACATATTGCCATGTCATGATCATGCATCATATTGTGCATTACATTAATTGTGTTCTTTCTTGTTTGTCGGTATTTGTCCCCTCTCGTAGACGACGTTCCGACGATTTGATCGATGACACGATGAAGAAGCTATATGTCTTCAGAAGTAACAGGCAAGCAAAACCTCCTTGTTCATTCCGATACAATCCCACTCTCTCGCTCCTGCTCTCTTTTACTGCATTAGGACAACAATGATTCAATGTTACTTGCTGCGGTAGCCGAACCCTATCCTCTGCATGACCTGTCATTGCCACAGGTAAATAGATGAAACCCACTAGCATGAGTAGGAGTTGTTTGAGCCCTGATGTGCCTACTCATTCATGCTTGTTGTCATGCCTGCTACTGCTTAGAGTTGAGTCAGGTCTGATTCATCGGGAATGAATTGGAATGTGGTGAACATGTCCTACTGTTGAGAGCTAAGTGTGTGAACACGATTTGGTAAAGGTAGCGGTGAGAGGCCATGTAGGAGTACATGGTGGGTTGTCTCATTGAAACCGTCCTCAGGAACTGAGTTCTGTGTTTGTGATCCATGAACAGTTACTACCACACATTGGGCTCCGGGCGCTCCAAGCTCTCTCGACTTATTAATCAACTTGATCTCTGTCCAGGAGTTGCAACTAGTTTCTGGTGTTTGTAGGTAGTGTTAGTAGTCTACCAAGTGGCACCCGGTACAGGTGGGCTTGGGACAGACTAGGCACCGTGGCACGGTGTACCAAGTGGCACCCGGTTGGTGGGCTTGGGAACCCTGCTCACATCGTTTGGGGCCGTGAGCGACACCCCGGCCGGATCTCCTTGCGGATGGAACCCGAATAGGCGATAAACCTGGACGAGAGACTTGTGTGGTTAGTCAGGTCGTGGCCGACTCCCTCGCCAGGCTTCCGCTTGAAGGTTGCCGAGATACACGATGTGTACATGGTGGTAAGTGGCGAGAGCGTGTGTGAAGAAGTACACCCCTGCAGGGTTATCATTATCTATTCGAATAGCCGGATTCCTCGGATATGGAAACTTGGACCCCTTGCATAGTTCATAGACAAGTGAAAGTGGATACTCTAAAATGCGCAAGATAAGCGTGAGTGCTATGGATGGCGTTCTCGTCGGAAGATGGGAGCGGATCCATAGTGGTGTATTGGTATGGTGAATATGTGGACTCGTGTGCGCCACCTCAAAAGAGTTACTTGCAGTCATAGTTTAGGATAGCCACCGAGTCAAAGCTGGCTTGCTGCAGTCAAACTCCACCACCCCTTTATTGATACCGATGCATATGTAGATAGTTCTGATGTAAGTCTTGCTGGGTACATTTGTACTCACGTTTGCCTATTTTATGTTTTTGCAGAGAGACGTCAGTCTCGCTAGTAGTTCCATGTGGACTTCGACATTTAGCTTGATAGCTCAGCTACGATCTTGTGCCTCGGCAGGATCTGGTAGATAGTCAGGCTTCTTAGCCTTTTTAATTTGTAGATGTCTGTACTCAGACATGTTAAGCTTCCGCATGTGCTTTGACTTGTATGCTCTGAATGTTGGGTCATGAGACCCATGTTTGTAATATCTCGGCTCCTCGGAGCCTAATGAATAAATACTTGAGTCGTAGAGTTATGTTGTGATGCCATGTTGTATTTACACATATCGGGCATATTGTGTGTATGATTGAAATGCTTGCTATGTGTGGGATCCGACAATCTAGTTGTTTATCCTTGGCAGCCTCTCTTATGGGGAAATGTAGTCTGTGCTTCCTGAGCCATAGTAGTCCGCTACAGCCCGGTTCACCGGAGTCCTGCTAGCCCAGCACTACTGCTCAGGACACTTGACTGGCCGGCAAGTGTTTAACTTCGTCCCTGTGTCTATCCCTTCGGGGAAATGTCACGCGGTGACATCTGGAGTCCTGCCTAGCCTGCTACAGCCCAGGTTACCGGAGTCCTGTTAGCCCAGTGCTACAGCCCGGATTCACACGCTGTTGACCGACATGCTCGAGGTTGATTCATGTATGCCTGTCCCCATGGGTTAGTGCCGCTTTGGGTTCACGACTAGCCATGTCGGCCCGGGTTCTTTGTCATATGGATGCTAGCGACACTATCATATACGTGAGCCAAAAGGCGCAAACGGTCCCGGGCCAGGTAAGGTGGCACCCGTGGGAATACTGTGCGTGAGGCCGCAAAGTGATATGATATGTTACATGCTAGATCGGTGTGACTTAGGATCGGGGTCCTGACAGCTTTGGTATCAGAGCCTGACTGCCTGTAGGATTACCAAGCCAAACTGGTCGAAGTTGGAGTCTAGAAATTCTTTAGTTATGTAAGGGAATTGATTGTGGAAGGGAACGTAAGGCTCTTTTTACTCCTTATACCTCATGGCCTTCTGATCTGAGTCAACCTCTTCTCTTCTACGGGGATTAAGAACTAGGCCTTCTCATCTATCTATCAGGATGACGTGTTACTAATCCATAGACTTATAAGATTGTTGGATTTAAGCCCCAGTTCAGTTTCTACTACTTCCGTGTGTTCATAGTTGGTCTCGGAACCTTGATATGATGTTGTTAAGTGACTATGCAAATCCTTGTGAATGTCTCAAATCTTTTTCTGAGCATTTACAGCCGTTATGCTGTCCGAGTCATCCCAGGTCTCCAAATAGTCTGATGCATTTGCAAATTCCTTCTTCCATTACCGACGTTCCTTTGGGCCAGTTTATCCACCCTAATCGGTCAGTTGAGGTACTCTTTGCCTCGACATATATGTTGGAGCTATTATTATGACCCTAGGTGCTTTAGGGAGTCACCTAGTAATCTAGCAATGCTTTGTGTTCCTGGTGTGAGGATTCTGGCCACCATTCTCGAAAGCATCTCGTGATGCCATTAGTAGTAGGTATTCTACTCCTGGGTTTTCGAACCCGAGATTCACCCTACTTCGTGTTGTTAGTATTTGCTAGTTCCCTTAAGATATTAGTAACCCTTGCCACAGTCATCGAGGTCCGTGGTATTTCTTCTTCCAAATACCATGAACCATTAAGGCAGATGTTCCTTGAACCAGAAGCTCACAATCAGAGTACTCTTTGAGGAGTTCTCCATCCATAATTGTGAATCTGCCAATCCTTCTTCTTCTACATGGGTTATCTGGAAGAAACCTGTTGGACTTTGTTCGACATGCTAATCTATGCATCCACAACTCAGAAAATTATATGTTCCTCGAGTTGTCCCCCTTTATTGTATTCTGACCTTAGCCTATCAGTTGATAGTCAAGAGTATGTGCATTCGTGTTATCGGTGCCTTTTATTCTTGTGGTCTGTCAAGCCATTCTATTCTGGAATGACTAGGAGAAACAAACTCCAGTACCTCATCCATATCTAGGAATGGGTCAAAGCAGTTGTATTCCACAGATCGAAATGCAATCCAGCTTTTGTTCTGTTCTACCCTGGAGTGTTGCCTCCTTATGTCAGGAATGTCATGAGAATTGCACCACCTCTTATGAATTCCTGATTAGTGATACTTCTTGCCATCATTGTTCATTCCTCGGTTCCCGTGTTATTGTAACCGGAGTGCCGACAAGTGAGTCATGATGTGTGAAATCAATACTCCTAGCAACCTCCGTTGCTTGGTAGTTAATGGACAATACTCTCATCCTTAGCGTGCTGGTTATTGAATCATCATCCTAAGATTGATCGTGCTACCTAGTCCATTATTCTGGTGCACACTTCGATCATGAGTTAGGATTGTGCCAATCCCTCACTCTTTTGATCATATCATCTTGCCTGAAAAGCAAGATTGTTCTCGAGCTTAGTAACATATCGGTGGTTCGTGATGTTCCGAATATCTTCTCGGAAGTATTACCAGGTTTTTACCTGACCGCTATGTTGAGTTTGTGATCAAGTTGGTTTCCTATAAACCACCCCTTCTCCAAGAATCTGTGTTGGATACCCTGAGCTACTTGGTTGAGCTAAACAACAACTTGGAGAGTTGGAAGAGATAAAAGCTTTGTCCGGCTTAGTTCACTCCAAAGGGATATCCTTGTGTGTGTGTGTATGTGTGTTGAAGAAAGATGATATCTTCCTCGATTGATCCTCGTGGTCAGTTGTTGAACCTATTGTCTTATCAAAACTTTGATTCGAGTATGGACTATCGTCAATTCAAATCAGAACCAACGATGTTCGTAATGTTGTCTTACTCGTGTTGATCCCTCGAGCATACACCATTATGTCTTTTGGTCTGACCAATGTTATTGCCGTGTTCACATGATGGTGGAAGTCCAGTGATATGGAAATTCCGATGAGTTGCTGTTGAGCCCATCAGCGGCATCTTGTCTCCCCCATGATTCGTGTTAAACATCAAGCTAGTGTGGAAACTTGTGTAAAGCATTTCTTCGTGTTTCGTTCATGAAGCATATGTTTGGATGAGAGAAGTGACTACCTCTGATTCACGTGCATTTGGTGAAAGTTGCCGCCGTGAATCCGAAGAAAGTTTTTTTTCCTCTGGAATCATCCCAAGTCAGTCATGCACTCGTGCGAAGTATTCTGTGGGTTGGAGACTTGCAACCTTCATTCCATATGTGTCCCTAGCACACCAAGCCACTGACTGATTTTTTCAAGGAGAAGGAGTTCCTTCATAAGAGCTAATCCGGACTGATGAAGCACTTCGATATCCTCGATGATGGTTCCTCACCTGAACTTTGGTATGTTTTATTGTAAGACTACTCTATGGTCATGCTTGTCTTGGACAACGTGTTCACATGTGTGTAGCAGAACCATCTCATGTTTTGGAGCTTGCTATGGTAGTTCATCTCCCGAGAATCTCGCAACGTCATCTCGTTGATTTGTGTTGCAAATTTTCTTTTCCAGACATGATGTCTGGAATATCCTGTTACCAACCAGATTTGAATCTCAGGCAGATATGATGGTTGGAACTTTTCCAGGACCTATGATGTAGATCCCGACAAGGTTGATGTTCTGGCCGACACACCTAGTTGGAATATCTACTATTGTAGTATCTTGATTGAGTAATTTTACCATCTTCACCATGAGGATTTTATATGATCTATACTAAAAGTTGTCCTTATGGATGTGTTGTGTTTCCGAAGTCCGGCCTATATTTGATGACCATGATGATGCTTTAAGCATGATCGTGGTAACCAGTACATCAAGGAGAACATTATAAGCAGAGTGCTAAATGTCTCTCGGTAATCATCCAGATTTGCTTCTTTGGCGTTGCTAAGGAAAAATCTGAGAAAGTGATGTCCTCCTTTGCATCTGCATCCTCCATCACCGTTCATCATGGTAGTATGATGTGTTGCCAGGATCCTTGACACGGATGCTGGTAAACCTTGATGAATATGGAAATGCTCAAGTTCTTGAGAGCACGCGCAAGTAAAATCATCCCTTGCGTTGTCTTCAACAAGATAATCCACATCATCCATTCTAATCTGAGTATGCCATTCTTTCGAATTCATTCAAATGATCAACTGTGATTTTCCTTAGGCTGGTATAGAGAGTTTCAATGATCTCTGTATCAAAAGTAATTCTTTTTGCCACTTAAGGGAATAATTCTACAAGTCACATTCCTTGAGGTGTCCCGTTATGGAATCATGGCAATTATCTCCTCACTACCTTGAAAACAAGCACTATCCTACTCCAGCATGGAATTGTCGCCTACCAATTTGAACCTTTGTCATATGTTTCTCATCCATCATCTCTGATGTGTGTTTTGCGTCTTAGCTCAAGGGATGTTTCTACGTCTCATTTCGTGAGTTGATCTTCGCGCTCATTAAGATCGATGATCCATTGTGGCGAGGTTTGTCTTGCTCTCTTGTCGCCATGTTGGATGAAGTTCTCAAAGGAAAGGATGTCATAATCAATATGAAGCAATGAATCAACATCCTCAAGAAGGGCGATTGGATCATGAAGTTTGTGCCAGTTCCATGTCCCATCTGTCTTCTTACCTCACGTCTTGAATCTCGGCACGAGATTCTGTTTAGTGGGGGTGAGTTGTCACATCCCTAGTTCTAGTATGCACTAGGCTAGCCCTTCTTGTGTGCATCATGTTAATTTTTTCAATTAAAGTTGAAATGGGGATTGCCTAAACCCTAGCATTAAAGGAATTCACTAGGTTCACCTAAAATATTTTCAGTAAGTCCAAATGGCTTCCAAAAATGTTCATCATTTATGGAAAATACTGTAAACAGTAGAAAGAGGTGATGCACATTTTCCATGACATATTTGGGCTCTGAATTAAATCATACTCTGTTTGAATTTGGGCACTTAAATACTATAAATATTTAAAATGTCCAAATAATCCTAAACTGAAATGTTCCATGTTGGATATATTCCAAACACTGGCCATGAGCAGTTTGGTGATTTTTGAGTGTGCCTAAGTATTGTTAATAAAGCCAAACACAATTACAGAAAATACAAAAGAGAAATAAAAAATAGGAAAAGAACAGAGGCTCACCTGGAACTTACCTGGCGCCCACCAAAGCCCACCTGGCCCAACTTACCTGGCCGGCCCAGCCCAGCTGGCCCCTGCCAGTCGTCCCGTACCTTGGCCAGTAGGCAGAGGCAGGGCAGCGAGCGCACGCGCCCGAGCGGCCACCTCCTGCTTCGCCGTGTCGACGCCTCCTTCCTCCCACCCGCGCCAGGAGACGTGGACGAGGCCCGTGCTGATCCCCCTTCTCCCTGGCCATTTTCCCCTCTCCCTCCTCGTTCTTCGCCCGAACAGAGAGCCCCGCCGGCCACCGCAGCGCCCAGCTCACCGCCGACGTGGACACTGGCCTCCTCTCGCCTCCCCACCTTGCGTGAGAGCTCCGCCTCGTTCCTCTCTTCCTCCTCACCGAGCCTCCCGACGCCAGAAGCCCCAAAAACGTCGCCGGCATCGTCGTGTTCACCGTCGGGCACCGGAGAACATCGCCACCGATTCGTCATCCACAGGGCTTCCCCGAGCCCGCTTCGGCGCCCCCTGCACTCGTTGTGAGCCAATACGCCGAACCCCTCTCTTCCCGTGATCTATTTCCCTCTCTAGCCGCCGTTCCATCGAGCCCGAGAGCTCGGCTCCGCCGGCGATGTCGCCACCATGGCCTGAGCTCGACTCATCCGTGACCTTGCACCGCATCATGCTCCTGGCCACTCCGTTGGCTCGCCCGAGCACTGCAGCCCAGCGCCCGCGCTATCCCGAACTCCGGCCGCCGCCAAAACGCTCGCCGGCGTCGTTCCCGGCCACAGCGCACTCAACCACCTGCATCGTTGGCGCGCAGTCCTCCAGCTGGCCGTAGGACCAAGCCACAGCGCGCCAGCGGACGCCGTGCGTGGCGCCGTTCCGAGCGCCTCCGCCGCTCTGTTTTGTCACCGGCGCTAACCCGGGGGCCGCTGACGTGGCACCATCATTAGGGCCTAAGCACCCTACTGATTACCCCCTGGAGTCAATGACAACCGGGCCCCACCGCCCAACTAACCGGCTAACTAAAATAGATTAGGTTAGTGTAAATTACCTGTTTAGATTAATGCTAACCCTGTGGACCCCACGTGTCAGCTTTGACTTGGTCAAGTCAACGTTGACTGGTCCCACTTGTCATCCACCCAAACCAGCCAGAGACACTGACCAGTGGGTCCCACTAGTCAGGTTTGACCTGGACCGCGCCCGTTGACCATTGACATCACAGTGACGTCATGCTGACGCAATAACTCTTTTCTAGATTTACTTTTATTCAGAAAATTCCAGAAAATACCCCAAACTTCTAAAATTCATAGAAATTCAACCGTAACTCCAAATTAAATAATTTATATATGAAAAATTATCAGAAAAATCCAATCTATCCATTTATGCTACTTTCATGCATGATCAACCAACTTATACCCACTGTATAAGTGAAAACATGATAATGGCATTTTAAATGCTAAATATGGAGCTTGCATATGAACCCTTGGTCCATATGGACTTCATTTAAATTGTTGCTAGATGCATTAGTGCAAATCACAGCATATTGCCATGTCATGATCATGCATCATATTGTGCATTACATTAATTGTGTTCTTCCTTGTTTGTCGGTATTTGTCCCCTCTCGGTAGACGACGTTCCGACGATTTGATCGATGACACCGATGAAGAACTATACTGTCTTCAGAAGTAACAGGCAAGCAAAACCTCCTTGTTCATTCCGATACAATCCCACTCTCTCGCTCCTGCTCTCTTTTACTGCATTAGGACAACAATGATTCAATGTTACTTGCTGCGGTAGCCGAACCCCTATCCTCTGCATGACCTGTCATTGCCACAGTAAATAGATGAAACCCACTAGCATGAGTAGGAGTTGTTTGAGCCATGATGTGCCTACTCATTCATGCTTGTTGTCATGCCTGCTACTGCTTAGAGTTGAGTCGGGTCTGATTCATCGAGAATGAATTGGAATGTGGTGAACATGTCCTACTATTGAGAGCTAAGTGTGTGAACACGATTTGGTAAAGGTAGCGGTGAGAGGCCATGTAGGAGTACATGGTGGGTTGTCTCATTGAAACCGTCCTCAGGAACTGAGTTCTGTGTTTGTGATCCATGAACAGTTACTACCACACATTGGGCTCTGGGCGCTCCAAGCTCTCTCGATTTATTAATCAACTTGATCTCTGTCCAAGAGTTGCAACTAGTTTCTGGTGTTTGTAGGTAGTGTTAGTAGTCTACCAAGTGGCACCCGGTACAGGTGGGCTTGGGACAGACTAGGCACCGTGGCACGGTGTACCAAGTGGCACCCGGTTGGTGGGCTTGGGAACCCTGCTCACATCGTTTGGGGCCTTGAGCGACACCCCGGCCGGATCTCCTTGAGGATGGAACCCGAATAGGCGATAAACCTGGACGAGAGACTTGTGTGGTTAGTCAGGTCGTGGCCGACTCCCTCGCCAGGCTTCCGCTTGAAGGTTGCCGAGATACACGATGTGTACATGGTGGTAAGTGGCGAGAGCGTGTGTGAAGAAGTACACCCCTGCAGGGTTATCATTATCTATTCGAATAGCCGGATTCCTCGGATATGGAAACTTGGACCCCTTGCATAGTTCATAGACAAGTGAAAGTGGATACTCTAAAATGCGCAAGATAAGCGTGAGTGCTATGGATGGCGTTCTCGTAGGAAGACGGGAGCGGATCCATAGTGGTGTATTGGTATGGTGAATATGTGGACTTGTGTGCGCCACCTCAAAAGAGTTACTTGCAGTCATAGTTCAGGATAGCCACCGAGTCAAAGCTGGCTTGCTGCAGTCAAACTCCACCACCCCTTTATTGATACCGATGCATATGTAGATAGTTCTGATGTAAGTCTTGTTGGGTACATTTGTACTCACGTTTGCCTATTTTATGTTTTTGCAGAGAGACGTCAGTCTCGCTAGTAGTTCCGTGTGGACTTCGACGTTTAGCTTGATAGCTCAGCTACGATCTTGTGCCTCGGCAGGATCTGGTAGATAGTCAGGCTTCTCAGCCTTTTTCATTTGTAGATGTCTGTACTCAGACATGTTAAGCTTCCGCATGTGCTTTGACTTGTATGCTCTGAATGTTGGGTCATGAGACCCATGTTTGTAATATCTCGGCTCCTCGGAGCCTAATGAATAAATACTTGAGTCGTAGAGTTATGTTGTGATGCCATGTTGTATTTACACATATCGGGCATATTGTGTGTATGATTGAAATGCTTGGTATGTGTGGGATCTGACAATCTAGTTGTTTATCCTTGGCAGCCTCTCTTATGGGGAAATGTAGTCTAGTGCCTCCTTGAGCCACAGTAGTCCGCTACAGCCCGGTTCACCAGAGTCCTGCTAGCCCAGCACTACTACTCAGGACACTTGACTGGCTGGCATGTGTTTCACTTCGTCCCTGTGTCTGTCCCTTCGGGGAAATGTCACGCGGTGACATCCGGAGTCCTGCCTAGCCTGCTACAGCCCGGGTTACCGGAGTCCTGTTAGCCCAGTGCTACAGCCCGGATTCACACGCTGTTGACCGACATGCTAGAGGTTGATTCATGTATGCCTGTCCCCATGGGTTAGTGCCACTTTGGGTTCACGACTAGCCATGTCGGCCCGGGTTCTTTGTCATATGGATGCTAGCGACACTATCATATACGTGAGCCAAAAGGCGCAAACGGTCCCGGGCCAGGTAAGGTGGCACCCGTGGGAATACCGTGCGTGAGGCCGCAAAGTGATATGATGTGTTACATGCTAGATCGGTGTGACTTAGGATCGGGGTCCTGACAGACCTGCTGCTGCCGGGTTATTTCTTTGAGATAAGACACGTACGTGGGTTCACAACACATGCATGGCTCCACCACCATGGGACGACCTCGGTCGCTACATGGCCGCCTCAGAACCAGAAGAAACTTTTAAAAGATGTTGCATGATACAGTAGTAGCACTCAATCCGGTTTACTCTACCGAAATAGTATAATATTTTAATCTGGAATCCCACCTAGCAGTATTCTAGGTGCCTTCCAGTCAACTCATCATATCATATGAGCCCAGAAAAACCGACCAGATCACACTTGTACTAATTTTCTCAGTATTTAAGCAAATCAGGAAGAACAGATCTTATTGGCTATAAGCGTGCTTTCTAGTACTTATTAGTTGTTTTGCAACTTGCGAGCAAGTTGTGGGGTTTCTGTACATACTTTGTGGTGTTATGTGTCATGTGATTCTTGGTTCTAATAAGTATTGGCCAATTCATGTTCACGTTATAATCCTATAAGATTGGGCTATAGTTGCGAATGCATCTCTGTGGCAATGGATTCTGTCTAAGGCTTTTGCTCTTTGGTGTCACCCTGCCAGTGCATCACTTAGCATAGTCTGTATGTTAAGATGCTCAAAGCGAAGGGCGCGATAAGTTTTTCCTTTGCATATGATTGGTTACTAATGATGATACTGCTTCTGGAATAAATAGGTGGGATCCTCAAGGTCCATTCAAACCATTGCATTTGATGAATCCGGCAAGACTATCTTTTATTCACTCCATACTCTATAGACATTTCAGGTACACTTAACATATCTTGCATATGATTGCTTTTTTTGCGGGTTTGTGAAGAGAGCTGATCTGGTTTTGTGAAGGAAGGGCGAGAAAGATTATGTGGGGATCAGATTGTCCATGGCGACCTAGGAGGAGCAACACCATCTCAGGTTCGTCACTTGCTCCTCCACTTATCTTATCTTCTTCTTCTCCATCTCCCCATCTAATTAGTGTGTTCCTTTGCAGGTTGCTCCGATCTAGTTGTGTGAAGCAACATGCAAGGTCTGCTACTGTTGTTGTGCTCCCTTGAACGATCTGGTGAAGGACAATTTGGTCCATAGGTCGTCCCCCCATGCTATCTCTCTCTGCTGCATAGTTAGGTTCAGTTTTTTTGTTCTCTTTCTAGTTTAAGCGTAAGCAGATTCTAGTAGGTCTCTATGTATGTAGCTCATGAGTTAGAACATCTAATCTAATTACGGACTGCAGACTTGCTATGTCATGTGCAAACTTGCTTGCATTTAGTTCAGAAAATTTCTGAATTCTCTGGTGTTTTCTTTCACTCAATGATTGTGGTACTGGTAGTCAAATTAGATGCCTCCTTTGTTGTAATTCACTCGTTTCCCTGTCATGGTTTATCTTGAATTTTGGTAGTGTGACAAACACATTAGCAAATCTAAATAACTTTGACATATTTGTTGTATTATATTGCACTGGATTGGCACCTTTCATTACCCTGTACAAATATATCTCAATTCTGCTAACACTGATCCTTGTGTATGGTCTTAAACCCTTTTGGTTGCATGATACTTCTATATCTGTAGCCTTTAATGAATTCAATGTATGATTGTGATGAGAATTATATGATACCTACTTGTTTTTATCCTTGATCAGTATCATTTATGGTCTCTGTTCTTATTACTTGCTGTGTACGTTTAGTGCCTATACATCGTTGTGTTTTGCGGGTCTAGTCCTTCACTGTTATAGTTTGAAACCACTTCATAACTCATAATTTGTTTCTCATGATTCATTGCTTATGAAAATTATTACAAATATGTTGAAAATTGCATAGAAGAATTTTGTGCCATCTCTGCAACTGTGCTAGATGTGATGTTCCTGAAACTTATTATGGTATCTGTACTGTCCTTATGTTGCAACACTACAGTTATTATTTCTCATCCTTACGCAGACAAGAAAGCTAACTTTGCCCTAGCCTTCTCATCCAAGAATAGAAATAAATAAAGGTCGACACATGTTTAAAATGACATGTCAAACTTAGTTTTTGAGGCCATGTTGCATTTGTAGTTCTTGCTCTGTTAAATTTGAGGCTACATTGCATTTGTAGTTCTTGCTTTGTTAAATCTGAGATTGATGAAAATGGTATATAGAAAGCAAAAAAATTGTAGCCACATAATGATGTTGTATGGTACCCCCAGCAAGTAATATGCTTGAATCAATGTGACTTTTCCTGATTATAATTATCTTATAGTATCGTGATGTTGGCAGGTATATGCGAGTCCGGCAGTGCGGTGGCGTACCTGTGCAAGCACGAATGGAGCGAAGACTTACGGTTGGTGTTGCCCGTCAAGTTCTCCAGCCCGGGGTGAACCGAGGCTATCTCAAGTGCTTCGTTGGTTGGGTTGCTTCTTTGCTGCTGGTCTCATGAATGGGGTACATTTCTGAAACTGAACTAGCTTGCTATCAGTGGTTATATGATTGATGATTGGATGTGTGGGCACTCCTGCTTGAATGCCTATTTTGTTCTTAAGTTGTCATTTTACCAAACATTTGTTGATTGTCGAAATGTTATATTTAGTTCCTGATTAATGATTTTCACCAATAAATTGTTGGTCACACGAGTCAAGCTTGTGCTCATATTTAGCTAGTTTTGGATGTATGTTGATCCAAATGTCTAGAAAAATAGAAGCTAACCATGTCAAAAGTTAGAGCACTCTTGATTGCTATATTAGGACAACGCTGACCATGTGTTGTTTTTCTTGAAGGAAGTTATTTTTCTTGAAGGAAGGGCAAGGGGGAGGCAACACGTTGGAAGCTGGAGGACCCAGGGATGGATAATATGTGTTGGTCTCGCCACCTACCTGGCCCTTTTGTTGATAAATCCATTGCGCAATGGTAAGCTTTCTGTGGCTCCGCTTTGAACTAGTGAGACATGTTGTATCTGCATGAATTTGGTCCATCTTAATAGTATGGAATGCCTTTACAACAATATATGTGATCCTTGACTAGTTAGTTTCTAGAATGCTAGTCCGTATGGAATCTTTTTTATATCTTTTTTAATGTGAGTCAGCACCAATCCTTGACAGGGTGACCGTGGAAGGGATGGAAGTTCATATTGCTGTTTGTAATGAAGGTCACAGCCTAATCCTGACTATGGTCGTCTAGTGAGTATGGCATATGGTTCATATGACAGGAGCATGTGCCCAGTTTGTGATCGCTTTTGACAGGAGCTCCATTCTGAAAAAGATTGAAGACAATTGTGGAGTAGTAAATTACTGTAGCCAGGTATCACACTTGTAGAGCTTGTAATATTGTGATTCCAATTGTATTACGTGTTATTGGTAGAGAAAGAGCTCCATATTGATTCTGGTTGTTGTTATTTGAAGCATTACATGTGTTTTCTGTCTATTTGAATTTAAATATTTGTTATTTATTCATTGGCATATTGAAATCTGAAGAACATGACCTTGACATGAGGGACCCACAAAACACAACCTGACATTTCGGACCCACTTACCAGAATCTGAAAAAACAAGAAACAAAGGCCATGGCCCAAAAATAAAAAGGCTAAAATGTTGGGCTATGCCCATGTAGCTGACGAAAACTGATATATAAAATATAAATAGGCTGAATTGATGAGCTTGGCCCATGCAGCTCATGAAAATTGACAAAAAAACATAAATGGGTTGAATTAATGGGCTCGCCCATATAAACACCGAACTGGACCAGGCTGATTCTTGTGCCACATCAGATTGCCACGTCGGATGCCTACGTGCCCTGGGGAGGCTGCTAGTGACCAAAACACAACAGTAGGCATATTTTGGTCGTAAACGTCTACGACCTTCTCACAAAGAAGGTCGTTAATTTCAGTTTATGACCGCCAGCTTTTGACCTTCTGATTTTGGTCAAAAAAAGGTCGCAAATGAAAAACAATGACCTTTCAGTGACCAATAGTCAAGGTCACAAGTTGACATATTTCTTGTAGTGCATTTAATATGATACAGTATGATGATATGATACCACACACCCTCTCTTTCATCATTTAACTGTGTGCCACATCATCCAAAAAGTCTAGTTGGCATGCATCATACCGCTTGATACTCCCATATTACGACCAGCCTTATTAGGGTGGCCATAGTGGGGGTATCATAGCCGGTATCATGCACCCGGGAATAGAAAATATGATGATGTGGCAAAGAAGCAGTAACATAGGTAGATACCGTAACATATATATATATACATATATATATATATGATAAATGCTATACTACTTTGTGTCATGCATGGCCATAAATACAGTCATCTATGATATATCCTCCCTCCGTAAACTAATATAAGAGCATTTAGGTCACTATTTAGTAATCTAAACACTCTTATATATTACTTTACAGAGGGAGCTAGTACTACTCTATGATACTATATATGCACTATGAAGGTACGTACATAGTATCATACACTAGTATCATATGCATGATACTATATATATATAGTACTATATGATACTCCCTATATAAGGCTGGCCATAGTGGTGGTATCATAACCGACGATGTCATATGAACTCAGAAATAGCAAGTATATATGCTGATGTGGCAAAGAATTAAATATATATAAAAAGGGTTAGAGTAACATATAGTAGATAGATACCATATCATGTTAAATGCGATGCTAATTTGTGTCATGCATGGCAATAAATATGATATATATACTCTATGTATTATACTATGCGCTATAATTAATTAAAGGTAGTATCATATGTACTGTATATTCATGATACTAGTATATGACACTCTCCACTAACTCATGATTTCTTACCGTGGAAAAAAATTGGAGGCGAAACGATGAATTCATGTTTTAATTCGAACAAAAATATGATGTTAGGTAATGTAAATGTTTTCAAAGAGCACATGGTTCACTCACAAAAGTCGTGTGTCCACTAAACCGTGGCCGATGCACCCCGCCACCCCTCTACCACGCGCACGATCTGAGTCGTGCGTTCTGATTAGCCAGAACCAAAACCCCACGGATCGTACGTCTGCACCGTTGGATTCTCCTTGATCGAACGGCGATCCTCATCCCTTTCGACAACACATGTACATGTTTTCAAATAGCCCCTCCCAAAAAAATGTTTTCAAATAGCACACGGTTCACACACGAAAGTTGTGTGCCTACCAAACCGTGGCCGATGCCCCCCCTCGCTACGCGTGCGATCTGAGTCGTGCGTTCTGATTGGCCAGAACCCAAACCCCACGGATCATACGTCTGCACCGTTGGATGCTCCCAGATCGAATGGCAATCCTCATCCCTTTCGACTAGAAATTCAGTCCGGCTAGGAATTTATTAATATGCAAACATGCACGGTAAATGCCAAAAAGTGTCTTACATATAGCACACGAGACCTGAAATGCGCCAGCAAATCAAACCCATGGTAAAATTGTGATTGGTTTACGTGTGAAAAGTTTAGATGAGAAACGATGAACTCACATCTTCATTTCAAAATTAGTACATCTTCATTTCAAACGAAATTATTCTGTTTGTGCACACGAGCGCTTAGAGGCAACCGTTTGCATAGGCCTTTCCGCGCGCAGCGACTGGAGATATTTTTCACCCTTTTCACCTAGGCCGCCAACACCCCCCCCCACCGTCCGCCCGGGTTTCACTCAACTAGTCCACCCAATCTCCTTCACCAGCTCCCCCCTCCCCAAGATCCACAGCAGAACCCTCTCCGGTGTCGCCGTGCTCACCCCGGCCGTGTGCCCGCTCTTCGGCGTCAAGCCTACCTCCACTGCCGTTCCCAAGACGCGGCGGCCCGCGCCTCACCGTCTTCATTTGCTCGCCAGCCACCCTCGAGCATATCGATGCAGTAACCCTCGCCTCTCTTGTGGTCCGGCCGGGTTTGCATTAAGAAGCATATTAGTTACTGCTCTCCATCACGGTGAGGCATATTTCCTCACAATCCCTCTTCCAATTTCATTCCGTTTATTCCCAAATTGTCTATAAAATAACGGAGGGAGCGTATATATGTTCATTATCTACCCTCCTTATGTCAGGACCCCGACTCGATGTCACATCGATCTAGCCGGTAACACCTCATATCACCTTGCGGCCTCACGCACGGTATCCCCACGGGTGTCGCCTTACCTTTGCCCGGGACCGTTTGCGCATTTTGGCTCACGTATATGATAGTGTCGCTAGCATCCATATGATAAAGAGCCCGGGCTGACATGACTAGTCGTAAACCCAAAGTGGCACAGACTTACAGGGACAGGCATCCATGACCCAGCTTCGAACGTGTCGGTCATCAGCAAATGGGTCCGGGCTGTAGCACTGGGCTAGCAGGACTCCGGTAAACTGGGCTGTAGCGGGCTAACAGGACTCCGGTACTCAAAGCGTGACATTTCCCCGAAGGGACAGACACAGGAACGAAGAAGGACACATGCCGGCCAGCCTAAGTGTTCCAGAGCAGTAGCAAGCTACCATGGCTCAGCGGTAACACTAGGAGACATTTCCCGGTAAGAGAGGCTACTAAAGATAAACAACTAGATAGTCAGATCCCACACATACCAAGCATTTCAATCATACACACAATATGCTCGATATGTGCAAATACAACGAAGCATCACAACATGACTCTACGACACAAGTACTTTATTTAAGGCTCAGAGAGCCATACATAACATACACAAAGGTACGGGTCTCACGACCCAACATACAAGTCATACAGTCATACAAACCAGCAGCGGAAGTAACTTGTCTGAGTACAGACAACTAATAAAATAAAAGAGGCTTGGAAAGCCTAGCTATACTACGTGGTCCTTCACAAGCTCAGGGTCACCACCTGGGTCTTTAGCCTACTCGTTGATGTCAACGTCTACATAGAACCCATCAGAAGGGGTTGCAGCGTCTTCTGTAAAAATGTAGATTATAGCAACATGAGTACAAAGGTACTCAGCAAGACTTACATCAGAACCTACATACATGCATATTATCAAGAAGGGTTGGTGGAGTTATTGCAGCAAGCCAGCTTTGACTCTTGGCTAGACTATCCTACGATACTCCAACTTGAAATGGTTTTGCGCACACGAGTCCACTACTCACCACTTCAATACACTACCGAGGATTCGCCTCCGTCTTCCTACGGAAGAGCCATCCTCGGCACTCACGCTTATCTTGAGGCTTTTAACAGTTTCCATTTACTTGTCTATGAACTGTATAGGCAACCAAGTAGTCCTTTACCGCGGACGCGGCTATTCGAATAGATTATGATAACCCTGCAGGGGTGTACTTCTTCATACATGTTTCCACCACTTAGCGTCTGCACACGACATGTGCTCGGCAGACTTCAAGCGAAAGCCGACGTGGGTGTAGACCACGACCTACCTAAACACTTAAGCCTCTAGTCCAGGTTTATCGCCTATTCAGGTTCCATCCGCAGGGAGTCCGGCCGAGGTTTCCCATACGGCCCCGAACGATGTGAACAGGGTTCCCGAGATACCTAACGGGTATTCGGTACACCGTGCCACGTACCTACCGCATCACAGCCCACCCCTACGGTCAGCGCTGTCCACGGCCTCCAGTAGGCTACAAACACCAGAAACTACTTGCAACTCCTGGACAGAGAGCTAGGGTGAATAAGAAGTCGAGCGGGGTCATATTTCAGGGCCCAATGCATGGTAGTAGCTGTATCTTAAATCACGCATACAGATCTCAGTGCTTAAGGTCGGCTTCAATGAAACAACCCACCATGTACTCCTACATGGCCTCTCATCGATACCTTTACCAAATCGTGTTCACCACACCACTCTCATTACCGACATAAACATTTCACTCTAGCCCATCACCCAGATGAACCAGACCTGACACGACTCTAAGCATAGCAGGCGTAGCAAGGTAGGAACAACACATACATATGGCTCAAACAACTCCTACACATGCTAGTGGGTTTCATCTAGTTACTGTGGCAATGACAGGTCATGCCGAGGAAATGGGTTCAACTACCGTAGCACACAGCAGTTTGAAACGCGTTGTCTTAATGCAGTAAAAGAGAGCAGGAGCGAGAACATGGGATTGTATCGATATGATCAAATGGTTGGTTGCTTGCCTGATGGTTCGATGCACTGATACGGTTCTTCGTTAGGGTAATCAGGGTACTCTTCGGGGACAGAACCTGCCGCAGAGAGCACCGATACACAAACATTACCAAACAGTATGCAACAATATGATGCATGCATGAAACATGGCAATATGAGTGTGTTGGGCTAATGCAACTAAAACCAGAAGGGTTTGAACAAATTTGAATCAAAGATTCAAATTTCAAACTCAAACATGGCCTTTTAAAGTGCTTTTCCTTGTTCTGTTTAAAACATCAATTTAACTTGTTTGATCATGCATGAAAATATTACAGATGGATAGATTGGATTTTTCTGATCATTTTTCATTTATAATTTGTCCAATTTGGAGTTACAGAATAAAAGTTATGAATTTTTGAAGTTTAAATTATATTCTGGAATTTCCTGATTTAAATTAAATCCAGAAAATCAATTACTGCGTCAGCCTGACATCAGTGTGACGTCAGCAGGTCAACGGAACAGGTTTGGGTCAAACCTGACAGTGGGTCCCGCATGTCAGGGTGATTATTTTAATTAAAATTTAATTAAAACTAATCCTGTTTAATTAACAGGGCTGGGCCCCACCTGTCATTGACTCAGGGGAGTCAACCAGGGCCCACCCGTGGTCAAACCCGGGTCGGCTGCACCGGCGTTTAGCCGCCGGCGAGCCCGACGCGGCGGCGGAAGTGGTTTTGGCCATTGCGGCCACCAAATGGGCCGCGGAGACCACCGGAGGGGAGCTTAGGACAAACCGCAGCTCTTGGCGGAGTCCGTTGGGGTCGGGGTGGCCGGAGTTGGCGCCGGCGACGACGTTGGCGGCCACCGGGGTTCGGTCGGAGGTGAACTTGGCGCTAGAGGGTTCGGTGAGGCTCGTGGAGTGGCTAGCTAGGTGCTAAGTGACACGGTGAGTAAGATGGACACCATCTTGTGGCCGGAGGATGACCGGGAGCACGTCGGCGACGAGGTCCACGGCGGTGGGTGCGGTTGAGCTCCGGGAGGTTGCTACACGGCTCGGGAGCAAGAACGGAAGGGAGGGGAAGATGGCTAAGCTCACAGTGAGTGCGACGGAGTCCTTGGTGCGGCCGGAGATGGACCGGAGCGACGACGGCGTTGAAGGGGATCTCCGGCGACGGTGAGCTCGGGCGAGGTCGGTGCGGTGGTCTCGGGCGTTGCGAGTGCTCGGGGCTCGGCTGCTCGATGAAGTGGACAGCGGCGGAGCTCCTGGACACGGTGAGACGGCGTGGGGTGGTCGGAGGGCGTGGCTACGGCGAGGGGGTGGCGGCGATGGCGTCGGCCATGGCTGGGGCGTGCGAGGGGGAGGAGCTGGAGAGGAGAGGGGGTGTCTGGGGGGTTCGGGGGAGAGAGGGAGGCCGATCCACGGCGTTAGCCGGGCGAGGGAGGCGGCGAGGCGGCGAGCAGCTGCGTGGCGAGCTGCGGTGCCGCCGCCGAGCACCTTGGCTGCCTGCCTGGCGAGCCAAGCAGCTCGCTGGAGCGGTGGCCGGGCTGGGCCGGCCAGGTGGGCTGGCTGGTGGGCCTGCGGTGGCGCCAGGTAAGTTTTCCCCTTTTTTCTGTTTCTGTTTTTATTTAATATATCTGCAACTTTGTTGAATTTAATAAAATATCTAGGCAACTTCAAAAATCACCAAATTACTCCTGGTCCATAGTTGGATTATTCCCAACATGAAACATTTTAGTTTGGAGATATTTGAGCATTTAAATATTTTATATAATTTTAAATGCCCAAATTCAAATATTTATGAATTAATTCAAAAACCCTAAGATGGCCTAGGAAAATGTGCACCACTTTTGGCAGAGGTTCTGAACCAAGACAAAAATGATGGGCATTTTAGAAGGGCATTTCAGGTTCATTGAAAATTATTTTAGTAAACCCTGGTTGGTTTCAGAGGGGACTGGGGGTTCTGTCATCCCCATTTCAAGTTTCTGATGAAAAAGTAAACATGATGCAACACTCTAATGCATGACTAGCTAGGGTGTGACAACTCACCCCCACTCAAAAGAATCTCGTCCCGAGATTTGGGTTCCTCCGGGAAGAAGGCGGGGTACTCGAGTCGAAGACGATCCTCCCTTTCCCAAGTTGCTTCATCCTCAGAATGGTGCGACCATTGAACCTTGAGAAACTTGATATTATGACGTCGAGTGGTACGTTCGGCCTGATCGAGGATACGAATGGGGTACTCTCGATATGTAAGATTATCTTGGAGATCAAGCGTTTCGTAGTCCACTCCACGGATAGGATCCGAGAAGCAACGCCTGAGTTGAGAAACGTGGAAGACATCGTGGACTCTGGAGAGATGCGGAGGTAGTTCCAGCTGGTAGGCAACTTCTCCTCGTTTGGCGAGAATGCGAAAAGGTCCAATGTAACGAGGAGCCAATTTGCCTTTGATACCGAAACGATGGGTACCCTTCAGAGGGGTGACCCGAAGATAAGCCTTCTCGTCAACCTCGAAAGTCATAGCTTTATGCTTTCGGTCATATTGACTCTTTTGACGGGTTTGGGCTGTTTTCAACTTTTCACGAACGATACGAACTTGTTCTTCTGCTTCCTGAATCATGTCCGGGCCAAAGAATTGTCTTTCCCCGGTCTCTGACCAGTTAAGGGGTGTTCGACACCGTCGTCCATAGAGAACTTCAAAAGGGGCTTTGCCCAAGCTAGATTGATAGCTGTTGTTGTAAGCGAATTCGGCAAATGGAAGGCACTTCTCCCAGTCCATCCCGAATGAGATAACAGAGGCTCGAAGCATGTCCTCTAGAATCTGGTTGACGCGTTCCACTTGACCACTCGACTGAGGGTGGAAAGCAGTGCTGAAGGAGAGACGGGTTCCCATAGCATTTTGGAAACTTTCCCAAAATCGAGAGGTGAAGAGGCTTCCTCGATCCGAGTTAATTTCCAAAGGAACACCATGGAGAGACACTATTCGGGAGATGTATAAGTCTGCCAGCTGACTAGCGGTTATACTCTCACGAACAGGTAAGAAATGGGCTACTTTGGAAAGACGATCGACAACGACAAAGATAGCATTATTCCCTCTCTTGGTCCTGGGAAAACCGGTAATGAAATCCATGCCAATTTTATCCCATTTCCATTCAGGAATAGCTAAGGGTTGAAGGGTGCCAGCAGGCCGTTGGTGCTCTGCTTTTACACGTCGACAGACGTCGCAATTAGCAATATACTGAGCAATTTCTCTCTTCATCCTAGTCCACCAGAACCTCTGGCGTAGGTCCTGATACATCTTAGTACTACCGGGATGAATAGTGAGAGGGGATTCATGAGCCTCCTTAAGGATTAACTGCCGTAGCTGCTGGTTCTTGGGAACCACTAGATGGTTCTCAAAGTACACAACACCATGATCATTTGTGGAGAAACAACTAGCACCTCCGCTAGCAATGTTCTCTTTGATTTTAGATATTCCCTTATCTCGCTTTTGGGCAGCGATGATTTGATCCGTAAGAGTAGGTTTTGCCACCAAGGTGGAAAGAAATCCTTGAGGAACAATGTGAAGGTTAAGCTTCCGAAATTCCTCATGGAGAAGCGGTTGACTTTGTTGTAACATCAGATTGTTACAATAAGATTTACGACTTAGCGCATCAGCCATGACGTTGGCTTTCCCTGGGGTGTAGGTTATTCCTAAGTCGAAGTCTGTGATCAATTCAACCCAACGTCTTTGCCTGAGATTCAGATCCGGTTGGGTGAAAATGTACTTCAGACTTTGGTGATCAGTGAATATTTCGCAACGATTACCGAGGAGGTAATGTCGCCAGGTCTTAAGTGCATAGACTACAGCTGCAAGCTCTAGATCATGAGTAGGATAATTCTCCTCGTGTGGGTGCAATTGCCGTGAAGCATAGGCAATTACGTGTCGATCTTGCATGAGAATGCAACCTAGTCCTTGTCGCGAGGCGTCGCAGTAGATAACAAAGTCCTTGGAGAAGTCTGGCGGTACCAGTACGGGAGCAGAAGTCAGGCGTCTTTTCAGTTCCTGAAAGCTGTGCTCACATTGTGGAGTCCACTCGAACTTCTTATCTTTCTTGAGGAGTTCGGTTAGAGGTTTGGCAACTTTGGAGAAGTTCTCGACAAAGCGACGGCAATAGCTCGCTAAGCCTAGAAAACTCCGAACTTGCTTGACCGATTCAGGTGGAGTCCAGTTAAGGACGGCTTGAACTCGCTCAGGGTTAACAGCAATACCTTTACCAGATATTACATGACCCAGATAGGTCACTTCTGACAACCAGAATTCACATTTAGAAAATTTGGCATAAAGGCGATGCTCTCGAAGTTTCTGCAACACTAGCCTTAGATGTTCGGCATGTTCTTCCTCGTTCTTGGAGTAGATGAGTATATCATCGAGGTAAACCACGACGAATTTATCCAAATACTCCATGAAGATTGAGTTCATTAACCGAGAAAAGGTGGCTGGAGCGTTGGTTAAACCGAAGGACATGACGGTGTACTCGTATTGGCCGTAACGAGTAACAAAGGCCGTTTTAGGGATGTCCCCGTTTCTGATTTTGATTTGATGGTAGCCCAACCTCAAATCCATCTTGGAGAAGACTGAGGATCCAGCGAGCTGATCGTACAGGTCGTTGATCCTGGGGAGTGGGTATTTGTTCTTGATGGTGACCAAATTGACAGGTCGGTAATCTACAACCATCCGGTCCGTACCATCCTTCTTCTTGACGAATAGGACGGGGCAAGCCCACGGAGAAGAGCTAGGTCGGATGAAACCCTTTTTCAAGGACTCATCGAGTTGTTTCTTAAGCTCGGCTAGTTCTAGGGGTGCCATCTTATAAGGTCTTCTAGCAATCGGAACGGTTCCTGGAATGAGGTCTATTACGAACTCAACATCCCTGTCAGGTGGAACACCTGGCAATTCCTCTGGAAAGACATCCGGGAAGTCACGGACTATCGGAACGTCCTCAAGGTCTGGCAAAGGGCTGGCGTTAAGAGAATATAATTGTCGCTTAGCTATTCGGGTCAAGACATTGACTATCTTTCCCGAAGGATGGGTGAGTTGAACAGTCCTAGAGAAGCAATCGATTTGGGCATGATGAGCCGACATCCAGTCCATACCCAAAATGATATTAATATCTGAAGATTTAAGGGCTATCAAAGACGCGAGGAAAACAAGTCTGTCGACTTGGATTTCATTTCCATGGCTTACTCGAGAAGTTTGCCATTTGGATCCCGGAGTTTGAATTACCATAGAGGTTGGCATATCACCGAATGCGACGTTATGCAAACGAGCATAATTTTCAGATATAAAAGAATGAGAGGCTCCTGTATCGAAAAGAACAGATGCCGGGTGGCAATTAACAAGAAGCGTACCGAGAACGACGTTGGGATCCTCTTGAGCTTCTTCGGCAGAGATACAGTTGACATGGCCACGTGAAGCGGTGACCTTGTCAGCCTCCGCTACCAGCGCGGAACGCAGCTTGTGAGAGACACTGCGAAGCCAGTCATCAGCGTCGAGAGGCTCGACGGAGTGGTGGAACGTAGGTGGATGCAATTTGATAAAATCACTAAGTGACACCACGTTAGTCCTCTGATGGTGTGTTGTGTTCTGTTCAATACGCTCCAACAAATGGTTGGTCTCCCGCTTGTTTCTCTCAGCTTCCATCATAACCTCGGCTAGTGAAGGAGGATGAGGCAGATTTGCATCCCTGGCTTCACTGCCTTCGGCCTGCTCTTGAGAAGCAGGGTTAGCGCGCGTGTTGACCATCCTAGGTAAACAAGACAATGATTTAGTCAGGATGACAAAATTCCGACATAGGGTAAAAATGTAAGGAATAACTCGAAATGCAAGATGATCATCCGTATGACATGGTAGATACAGAAACTGCTTCTTTATTCCATCGTCATACACACCATACAGGGTTTAGTACAAGACCAAACAAAGTACTATTACGGTGAAAGAGGATTACATCTCATCGGAGGCATTCCAAGCTCCTATACATTATTTTTCTACACCTCCGGAAGGAGTACAAAGTAGGTCATATCCCACGAGTCACGCGGGACGATAGAAGACACAGCTAGTGCGAACTAGTGATACTACTGCTAACTCAGACCGATCCGTAGTAGTCCTCGTAAAAGTCACCTCCATAGCCTGGGAGCTCAACATGATCATCCGGAAACAGGCGATCTCGCGGAGGTTGTGGACCATAGGGGCTAGGATGAGGCCTTGGACCAACAAACGGTGGCCTGCGGGGACCGCGAGGTGGGGTGATGCCTCCTACATCACGCCAAACCATCACGTCTGGCAGAGCGGATCTCACAGGATAGAGATCGCGCATATCTGAATATCCAGCTTGCACCGCCGGTGCGAACCGAGTCAAAGTGGCCCAGTGGTCAGCACGGGTATTGAAGAGCTCTAACCTCAAGGCCCGATTTTCACGGTCCTTATCCTCGAGCATCTCAGCAGTGGTGCGAGTCCGTGAATCCTCCTGGGTGGGGTCAGCATAGATAGCCTGGAGATACCCTTGTGCTCCCGGAAGTGATCCTGGCATATACCGGAAATCAGAGTCCCGAAATAGACCAGATCTGACTCGCATAATGGTCATCATAGAGTAGGCGGCGTCCTGCACAGCCATCTCAATAGTAACCCCGAGTCCATAAGAGCAGTGAAGAGGCTCGGTGGATCCAGGATAAGATGGAAATATCCTGACAGTGCAGAGATACTGGCTTTGATTAAAGTCTCGGAATTGCTCTTCGACCGTGTACTCAGGATACCAGCGGTATCCAGCCTCAGTCATTACCCTGACCAACTTGGCAGTATGGCCGGGTACATCTAGGCATCGAGTCAGGCGAACCACTTGATTGAGGTCGCGAGTGGCCATCTGAAAGCACAATCGTAATGCAAAGGCATTAGAATTTCTAGCGAAATTTTGGCAGCATAACAGCTGTAAATGCTCAAGAAGGATTTTGAGACAATTGACAAAGGATTTCATACACACTCAACATCATCATATCAAAGTTCTGAATCCATTCTAACAACATAATGTGGTAGTAGAACTGAACTAGGTTTGTATCCATCAAACTTATAAGGTACTACTGATTAGTAACACGTGATCCTGATAGAGAGAATAGATCCTAATTCCTTAACCCCCGGTAGAAGAATGGACTGACTCAGATCAGAATGTCATAAGATAAAGGAGTAAAAGAGCCTTACGTTCCATCCCACAAACAATTCCCCTACATATAACTAAAGAATTTCTAGACTTAACATCGACCAGTTTGGCTTGGAGAACCTACAGGCAGTCCGGCTCTGATGCCAACGCTGTCAGGACCCCGACTCGATGTCACATCGATCTAGCCGGTAACACCTCATATCACCTTGCGGCCTCACGCACGGTATCCCCACGGGTGTCGCCTTACCTTTGCCCGGGACCGTTTGCGCATTTTGGCTCACGTATATGATAGTGTCGCTAGCATCCATATGATAAAGAGCCCGGGCTGACATGACTAGTCGTAAACCCAAAGTGGCACAGACTTACAGGGACAGGCATCCATGACCCAGCTTCGAACGTGTCGGTCATCAGCAAATGGGTCCGGGCTGTAGCACTGGGCTAGCAGGACTCCGGTAAACCGGGCTGTAGCGGGCTAACAGGACTCCGGTACTCAAAGCGTGACATTTCCCCGAAGGGACAGACACAGGAACGAAGAAGGACACATGCCGGCCAGCCTAAGTGTTCCAGAGCAGTAGCAAGCTACCATGGCTCAGCGGTAACACTAGGAGACATTTCCCGGTAAGAGAGGCTACTAAAGATAAACAACTAGATAGTCAGATCCCACACATACCAAGCATTTCAATCATACACACAATATGCTCGATATGTGCAAATACAACGAAGCATCACAACATGACTCTACGACACAAGTACTTTATTTAAGGCTCAGGGAGCCATACATAACATACACAAAGGTACGGGTCTCACGACCCAACATACAAGTCATACAGTCATACAAACCAGCAGCGGAAGTAACTTGTCTGAGTACAGACAACTAGTAAAATAAAAGAGGCTTGGAAAGCCTAGCTATACTACGTGGTCCTTCACAAGCTCAGGGTCACCACCTGGGTCTTTAGCCTACTCGTTGATGTCAACGTCTACATAGAACCCATCAGAAGGGGTTGCAGCGTCTTCTGTAAAAATGTAGATTATAGCAACATGAGTACAAAGGTACTCAGCAAGACTTACATCAGAACCTACATACATGCATATTATCAAGAAGGGTTGGTGGAGTTATTGCAGCAAGCCAGCTTTGACTCTTGGCTAGACTATCCTACGATACTCCAACTTGAAATGGTTTTGCGCACACGAGTCCACTACTCACCACTTCAATACACTACCGAGGATTCGCCTCCGTCTTCCTACGGAAGAGCCATCCTCGGCACTCACGCTTATCTTGAGGCTTTTAACAGTTTCCATTTACTTGTCTATGAACTGTATAGGCAACCAAGTAGTCCTTTACCGCGGACGCGGCTATTCGAATAGATTATGATAACCCTGCAGGGGTGTACTTCTTCATACATGTTTCCACCACTTAGCGTCTGCACACGACATGTGCTCGGCAGACTTCAAGCGAAAGCCGACGTGGGTGTAGACCACGACCTACCTAAACACTTAAGCCTCTAGTCCAGGTTTATCGCCTATTCAGGTTCCATCCGCAGGGAGTCCGGCCGAGGTTTCCCATACGGCCCCGAACGATGTGAACAGGGTTCCCGAGATACCTAACGGGTATTCGGTACACCGTGCCACGTACCTACCGCATCACAGCCCACCCCTACGGTCAGCGCTGTCCACGGCCTCCAGTAGGCTACAAACACCAGAAACTACTTGCAACTCCTGGACAGAGAGCTAGGGTGAATAAGAAGTCGAGCGGGGTCATATTTCAGGGCCCAATGCATGGTAGTAGCTGTATCTTAAATCACGCATACAGATCTCAGTGCTTAAGGTCGGCTTCAATGAAACAACCCACCATGTACTCCTACATGGCCTCTCATCGATACCTTTACCAAATCGTGTTCACCACACCACTCTCATTACCGACATAAACATTTCACTCTAGCCCATCACCCAGATGAACCAGACCTGACACGACTCTAAGCATAGCAGGCATAGCAAGGTAGGAACAACACATACATATGGCTCAAACAACTCCTACACATGCTAGTGGGTTTCATCTAGTTACTGTGGCAATGACAGGTCATGCAGAGGAAATGGGTTCAACTACCGTAGCACACAGCAGTTTGAAACGCGTTGTCTTAATGCAGTAAAAGAGAGCAGGAGCGAGAACATGGGATTGTATCGATATGATCAAATGGTTGGTTGCTTGCCTGATGGTTCGATGCACTGATACGGTTCTTCGTTAGGGTAATCAGGGTACTCTTCGGGGACAGAACCTGCCGCAGAGAGCACCGATACACAAACATTACCAAACAGTATGCAACAATATGATGCATGCATGAAACATGGCAATATGAGTGTGTTGGGCTAATGCAACTAAAACCAGAAGGGTTTGAACAAATTTGAATCAAAGATTCAAATTTCAAACTCAAACATGGCCTTTTAAAGTGCTTTTCCTTGTTCTGTTTTAAACATCAATTTAACTTGTTTGATCATGCATGAAAATAGTACAGATGGATAGATTGGATTTTTCTGATCATTTTTCATATATAATTTGTCCAATTTGGAGTTACAGAATAAAAGTTATGAATTTTTGAAGTTTAAATTATATTCTGGAATTTCCTGATTTAAATTAAATCCAGAAAATCAATTACTGCGTCAGCCTGACATCAGTGTGACGTCAGCAGGTCAACGGAACAGGTTTGGGTCAAACCTGACAGTGGGTCCCGCATGTCAGGGTAATTATTTTAATTAAAATTTAATTAAAACTAATCTTGTTTAATTAACAGGGCTGGGCCCCACCTGTCATTGACTCAGGGGAGTCAACCAGGGCCCACCCGTGGTCAAACCCGGGTCGGCTGCACCGGCGTTTAGCCGCCGGCGAGCCCGACGCGGCGGCGGAAGTGGTTTTGGCCATTGCGGCCACCAAATGGGCCGCGGAGACCACCGGAGGGGAGCTGAGGACAAACCGCAGCTCTTGGCGGAGTCCGTTGGGGTCGGGGTGGCCGGAGTTGGCGCCGGCGACGACGTTGGCGGCCACCGGGGTTCGGTCGGAGGTGAACTTGGCGCTAGAGGGTTCGGTGAGGCTCGTGGAGTGGCTAGCTAGGTGCTAAGTGACACGGTGAGTAAGATGGACACCATCTTGTGGCCGGAGGATGACCGGGAGCACGTCGGCGACGAGGTCCACGGCGGTGGGTGCGGTTGAGCTCCGGGAGGTTGCTACACGGCTCGGGAGCAAGAACGGAAGGGAGGGGAAGATGGCTAAGCTCACAGTGAGTGCGACGGAGTCCTTGGTGCGGCCGGAGATGGACCGGAGCGACGACGGCGTTGAAGGGGATCTCCGGCGACGGTGAGCTCGGGCGAGGTCGGTGCGGTGGTCTCGGGCGTTGCGAGCGCTCGGGGCTCGGCTGCTCGATGAAGTGGACAGCGGCGGAGCTCCTGGACACGGTGAGACGGCGTGGGGTGGTCGGAGGGCGTGGCTACGGCGAGGGGGTGGCGGCGATGGCGTCGGCCATGGCTGGGGCGTGCGAGGGGGAGGAGCTGGAGAGGAGACGGGGGTGTCTGGGGGGTTCGGGGGAGAGAGGGAGGCCGATCCACGGCGTTAGCCGGGCGAGGGAGGCGGCGAGGCGGCGAGCAGCTGCGTGGCGAGCTGCGGTGCCGCCGCCGAGCACCTTGGCTACCTGCCTGGCGAGCCAAGCAGCTCGCTGGAGCGGTGGCCGGGCTGGGCCGGCCAGGTGGGCTGGCTGGTGGGCCTGCGGTGGCGCCAGGTAAGTTTTCCCCTTTTTTTCTGTTTCTGTTTTTATTTAATATATCTGCAACTTTGTTGAATTTAATAAAATACCTAGGCAACTTCAAAAATCACCAAATTACTCCTGGTCCATAGTTGGATTATTCCCAACATGAAACATTTTAGTTTGGAGATATTTGAGCATTTAAATATTTTATATAATTTTCAATGCCCAAATTCAAATATTTATGAATTAATTCAAAAACCCTAAGATGGCCTAGGAAAATGTGCACCACTTTTGGCAGAGGTTCTGAACCAAGACAAAAATGATGGGCATTTTAGAAGGGCATTTCAGGTTCATTGAAAATTATTTTAGTAAACCCTAGTTGGTTTCAGAGGGGACTGGGGGTTCTGTCATCCCCATTTCAAGTTTCTGATGAAAAAGTAAACATGATGCAACACTCTAATGCATGACTAGCTAGGGTGTGACACCTTACTACATATAAGTTCTATTTGTTCCAGTAAGTTACTGCCTATTTACAGATCGCGGGCGCCCGAGTCACACAAACTTAACAAATTAGTTGTACATTTTCTAAATTATTGCATGGCATGTTTAGAAAGCTTGATACTAAGTTGTTAGTTTTATGCTTATCCTCCTTTCCTAAGTTTCGCATGTGTTCTCTGTAGATGCTGAGTAGCAGCGACAGCACTCATTCAGGCCATGTATCTTCATCTAATTCGGGCAACCCTAGGTCTTCAGAAGATTGTGAGGGATCAAGTAGTCTTGAACGGGATAAAGCTCCAGCAATTACCCTTTCGGTCAGGACACGGAGGACGCTCCAAGGAATCCCACACACCAGCCTAAAGGTGTATATGAAGTAACCGAGATTGATTTAAAGTCCTCGGCTCCAACTAAACCAGATAAAGCACGCATGAGGTTCAGGAGTGTGTGTGGATTTGTTGGTAGGGCAAGGCTCAACATTAATCCGCCGGGGTTTCAGAACGCAGACACAGAAACACGGCGAAGGATAGTCCGGGAGATCATGGATCACTTCAATGTTCCAGAGCAGTGGAGAATGTAGGTGGAACATGCTGCACTGAAGAAGGCTAGGGATGCTTGGAGAAACTAGAAGCACGTGTTGTACAAGAAGTACTTGAGTGAAGGCAAGGACCCAATCCCCGCATACCACCAAATTACAAAGGCAGACTGGGCAGAATTCAAAAGGGTCAGGGCAACTCCAGAGTTTGTTGTGAAGAGTTTCAAGCAATCGGAACTTCAAAAGAAGAACATACACCCCCACCGTATGGGTGTGGCAGGATACTACGGCATGAAACTTATATGGGAACAGGAGGACAAAGAAGCAGTAGCGGTGGGTGGGAGTCCGGCCTTTAGTGAAATCAAGGGCGAACGCACCAGAGACTACTTGCGGGCACATGCAAAGAGGCGTGATGACGAAACTTATTACTTTGAAAACGCACGTGACGCCAAACTGTGTGAAGTGATGGTAGAGGCTTCCAATATCCCTGGAAGGTTCTAAAGGAACTCACGGCCATGTGACATTCTGCCATTGCTCTGGACACAAAAGATCCCCCCTGGCCGTGCAAGGGGTATATGCATTAATGTCCCGCACAAGAGGGCTTTCACACTATGCAAAGAAAAGAGGCTCAGCATGAAAAAAGCGAGGAGTGAAATGAAGCAGAATGCATTGTTTGAAAAGTTGAAGAAGGAGATTTATCCGGTTGTTCAAAAGGATGTTGAGGAGTCAATGATGATGATGCAGAAGACTCTAACACTGATAGATAGCCAGCAGATGGGAGGGGAGGCGGGCATGGATGATGCTACTTATTGTGCGACAACACTGCACAAGAGTAGTTGTGCATCAGCTGACCCCAGCGACACTGAGACTGCAACTGCTCGTGATGATGCTATATCTGATCTATCTGGAATCAAAGACAGACTGAAGGGCGTGGTTACACATTAAAGGTACATTAAAATGTGCAACAGCCTGGGTTTGCCCACCCTTCTTGGAAGATGGCCTCTTCTTGGACAATGTGCCATTGAAGCCGGGCTGTGTGAAGTGCTACATGACTGAAGTAAAGCCTGGATTCAATGAATTTGCCTTGAAGAATGTCCTAGGAGACTTCGATGAGCAAAGGACCTTGGGAGAAACACTGTTACATCACATCCAGTGGCCACGAAAGGAAATAGAGTTCATCGATGAGATTCCTGAAGCCCCTCCAATAGCAACCACTATCGCCCCTCAACCAGTGACGCTCTCCTTTCCAGATCAGCTCTCGTGGGCTGATGCATCAACCTGTGATCAGCTGGACCGACTTTGTGGCGTACATGCCATGTCATCCTCCGCCCCAAAGCAGCCTGTGGCAAGGCATACAACTGTTGATGACGCACCACCGGTTTAGATGTCGGCCGCTGAAGCAGCGGGGGGAGACCCAGCTGCAGCACATGCTCAGCAGACCAACCTGGTGGAACAGACTGCTAAGCAGTCTGATGCTTCAGAACCGCCTGCTAAGCAGTCTGTAGGTCCAGAACCGACTGCTCATCAGTCCGTCGGTCCGCAAGCGCGTGATCAGCATACCAATGCATCAGCACTTCCTGTTCAGCAAACCAACGCGTTGGCATGACCTCCTCAGCACACCGACAAGTTGGCACCACCTGCGCAGAAACCCGACATAGCTTCAACACATGGTCAGCAGTCCGATGCCTCTGCTCCTACAACCCAGCAGTCTGTCACTGCAGCACCGCCAGCTCAGCGGTCCGGCATAGATAAACAGTCTCCTAAGAAGTCCGCCCAAGCTTCACCGTCTGCTCGGCAGTCTACCGTGCAGGCAACCAGACGTTCTGCCAGAAATGCTTCAAGTACCAAGAAGGAAGTGGCCAAAAAGGATACACCCACGACCACAAGGAAGCGCAGCGGGAAAGTGAAGAGGAAAGAGAACGATTTCCTCTTACTTAAAGCACTCATCGCCCTGGACCAAATTAACAGCAGCTTGTTTGAATCAGGGAGTAATATTATTTCTGACGCCATGGATGATGAAGAAGTAGAATTGTTGCTTGCTAAAAGAAAAGTAGACGTACTTGAAGCACGCAATTACGTCCATGGTCAACCATTTCTTGTTGGCGAATACTTTGATGAGTGCAGCTCCAGTTGCCGCGAGTTACATGAATATTGCATGGATCAAATGTCAGAAGGTCATCACCATTTGCTAGTCCACTACAATAGAGACCATTTCTGACACGGTGCTGGTTCCATCATTGTGAGTTTCGAGGACTTCCATCTCTTCTTCAACTTCAACGTGCTCGATGTCACTCTTGTTAGATGCGTGATTTTGTAAGTACTTAACAAACTCTGATCAACTTCTCCATACAAGGCTATAAATGATAAACAACTAACTGCATTTTATTCCTCTTAGGGGATTGAACGCGCAGAGAAGACAAAGTGAGAGTGTGTATTTCATAGAGCCTGCATTAGCAAATGGCACAACATTACATGAAAAGGACCGACGGGACTGGGCCGTTAACATGGTCGTCCGTATCTTCGAAAACACATCCCATGCAGAATCATTTCTCTAGACGTATCATGAAGGGTAAGTCAAGTAAACAACCACGCATACACTGATTGTCTTTCAGATTTCGACATCATTCGTAAGTTTATGGCTTTCTTAATATGTAGCAATCACTGGATATTGGTATTCATTGTTCCAAACAAGGACACAGTTTACTACATCGATTCTCTCAGAGAGTCAATGAACGCTCAGGATCTGATGCAACTTCAGCAATTCTTGGATAGGTATTGAATTCTATGATGTTGAAATTAATTTGCATTCATATCTGGTTCAATAATTGATGTTGTAAAAATTCATCATCATTTGCAGTGTGCTCGCATTGTGGGAAACTAAAACAGGGAACATGTTCAAGAGGAAACTACCTCTGCAGCACGAGATCGTTTCTCCAGTAACACACCGAAATCCATTATTTTTGGAAAATTTATCCAATAGTCTGCAAATACCTTTCCTTACGCTAGTCAAATGTTCAAGCTTCTAAATAAACCTCTTTCTATTTTGTCCAAAGAAAAAATAATACATCTAACACCGGTTAGGTTGTTCCTAACAGGACAAATACATGACTAATTTTGTACAAAAAATTTCAGTGTCCTCAGCAAGAAGCAGGGACCAACCTTTGTCGATACTATGTTTGCAGACGCATGATCTCCATCTGCAAATCTGCTGATAGTTGTGACGATCCTCATGAATTAGTACCAGTAAGTCTATCTTAAATAATATCTTCCACTCCACTCATATGGCACATTCTGATCTTAAAAATACTGCAGCTCATCTTAAAACCGAGGACCCCTGAACCGCTCCCGACTGGTGAATTGCTGATGGTTCGGAGATTTATCAGCGACTTCTTCCTGGATCACTACATCAATCCCACTGGTGATGATGAAGATTTCAGCATGGTTTCTCCTGAAACATTGAGTAAGAGTTAGCCGCTAAACATATAACGCATGGATCCATTATTTTCCATCTAATGAGGTCTTCGTATTTCATACACTATGATTAATTTATGTAATGCATATATGTGTGGACAAATCATTGGAATTTAGCTACCATATGTTCAATTGCAATTGTTGCGAAATCTGATGAATGTTCTTCCGGTGGACACTATTTGTTCAATTGAATATTGTGGCGAATTTGCTTTTTGCGCGCCAATTCAAAATGGGATATTTTTGTTTATTTGTTCAATTAAATATTGTGGCAATTTGCCTTTTTCGTGCTGATTTAAAATGGGGTATTTTTGTTTTAACCTGGCAATTGCTCCTCACACGGTTCAACTAAAGGAGTGTGTGTGATCCACATCGGAAAGCATACATCAATCGTATTGGAACCGTCAGTGATACACAGCAGATCGCAAACGATTCGCAGCGCTACTACATGTGCATAGGTTCTCCGGAACCGTTTGTGATATCGCGTTATCGCACACGAGAACTGGGAGTAAACCGTGCCCAATGCAAAATACAATCCCAGTCGTATTTTTTTCAGGAAACATGTGGGATCCCAAACGAAAAGCACACGTCACTCTTGCGGCAACTGTCGGTGATACCTAACAAATCACAAATGGTCTGCAGCACTTGTATGTCTGCGAAGGGGCTCCTGAACCGTTTGTGATAGAACATTATCGCAGATGGTAATTGTTGGAAAACGTGTGCGATGGAGTCTAGCATGGCAGACGGGTTACGCAGAAAACTCGTGTGCGATAGGGCACAAATCACACACAGTTCATATGTTGGCCCGTGTGCCTGACACACAGTTCATCCGGAAGAACATAGTTGGAGCGTAACCCACTTAGCGACGCACCATATTAGAACATGTGTATTGTGTTAAATGGGCAAGGGCCGAGGTGTTATCCCCTTGGTGGTGCGCCATATCTTTGATCTTGATATGGTAATAAGTGAGCAAGGATTGGATAGGCTCATCCATTAGTGATGCGCTACATTGACTCCTAGGTGTGACGGAAATGAGTAAGGACTTCAGATTTGATTCGGCGAGTGCAAAGGGTAAGGATGCTACCTGAGAAAAGTAGAACCCGCTTAGGTAGCTGGAACATAGGGTCCCTAACAGGTATTTTACTAGAGTTAGTTGATACAACAATGATGAGAGGTGTCGATATCATATGCGTCCAAGAAACCAAATGGAGGGGACAAAATACAGAGGTGGAGGATACTAGCTTCAAGCTATAGTACATGGAGACAATTATACAAACAGAAATGGAGTAGGCATTTTATTAAAAAAGATCATCAAGTAAACGTCAAGAGGCAAGGGGCGGATTATCCTGGTCAAGCTGGTCGTTGAGGACTTAGTTCTTAATGTTATCAGCATGTATGCCCCGCAAGTAGGCCACAATGAGAGCACCAAGAAAGAGTTCCGACAAGGCCTAGTGGACATGGTTAGGTGTGTACATATTGGCAAGATGCTCTTCATAGGATGAAACCTCAATGGCCACATGGGTGCATCTGAGGGGTTCATGTGAGCTTTGGTTATGGCGGCAAGAATCAAGTAGGGGAGGATGTATTAAGCTTCGGTTTAGCCTATGACATGATCGTAGCTAATACCCTCTTTAGAAAGAGATAATCATATCTAGTGACTTTTAGTAGTGGTAAGCACTCTATCCAAATTGATTTTGTCCCCTCGAGAAGAGAAGACAATAATTAGAGAGAATGGTGTTCCTAGATTGTAAGGCAATACCTAGAAAGAGTGTTTTCCTAGATTGTAAGGCAATACCTAGAGAGAGTGTTGTTCCACAACATAAGCTTGTGGCGACTAACTTCTAATTTTGGATTCGTGCCTATCAGGATAAGTGTGCCTAAGTCGCTAGAACAGAGTGACGGAAGATCAGGGGAGGCTCAAGCATTCAAGAGGGAGTTATTAAGGAGGGTTCTTGGGAGGAAGGAGGTGATGCAAACAATATGTGGATGAAGATGTCAACTTGTGTTCGGTAGGTGGCCTCAGAGGATTTTGGGGTGACTAGACGAAGTAGAATCGAAGCTAAAGATACCTCGTGGTGGAACGATGATGTCCAGAAGGCTATTAAGGAGAAGAAAGACTGTTTAAAAGGCCAGCACCTAGATAGGAGTGCAGACAATATAGAGAGGTGGCAAAAAAGACCGCAAAGTGAGATGTGAGTGAAGAAATGGGTCAGACATATGAGGACCTCTACCAGGGTTTAAACACAAAGGAAGGTGAAAGAGACGTCTATAAGATGACCAAGATCCAAGAGAGGAAGACGAGAGGTGACAACCAAGTCAAATGCATCACAGACAGAGCAGATTGGCTTGGCAGTACTACAGAACAGACTAGCGGTAGCAGGTGCAAAATGCCTACCGATGGCGGACTTGGCTACGGAGGGCGCCTATCGCTGACCTCCCACCACTACTAACAGGTCACTAGTGGCGAGAAGAGAGCCCTCCACTGGTAAACCATTAGTAGTTGCAGGCGATATTAAGTACACTCCATAGGTCTTTCAGGTACCACTGGCTGGCATCCCAATCCGCCGGCCACAATCTTTTGTTGTTGCAATGGTTATCTCTTATTTACGCCCGCCACTAATAGCAATCCATGCCAAAAGAAAAAAAATGCTGCCACGACAGCTTTCTTTTGCTGTTGTGGCAACATTTTGCACTTGATCATCACATTGCATTGCATTGCATTACATCCATATGTTTGTATCAACATTCAAACATTCATCCATACATACATACCGAAACTGCCTAACACATTAATCATTTATGTTACATCAATGATGAGTACCAAGAAAAATAGAATGAGGACCAGTGGGTCGCCTGCTCTAGAATCGGAGATCTGGCCTCCCGAAGTGCCCATTTAACTACCTCACTCGTCATGGGTATGGTGGTTGGACTCCAACCCCGCCACATCCACAACCTCTCATCCAAGGTCGCCACCGTCAAGATGCACACTACAAGATCATTGAATCGCCTCTCTGCTATCTTTTGCATTGCTGGGAACCCGACTAAAAAATGTGTGATTGTTTGTGACAAAAAACCTCGTGAAGGGAAAACGCCATCGTGTAAGATCCTTTTCTATGATGAATACCATCACCGGCTGATTTCCTCTCGGGGAAGCACCCTTGGATACTTTTGACATTCTAGCTTGATTCTGGGTGACGCATATGGTCGTCACTATACATGTGCATATTCTATGACAATTTTTAGTGTCAGAAAAGTGCCGGACAAGTCCTTTTTTGAAAACATAAATAAAAAATAGCTAATTTTTCTAGCTAACTCATTTAGCGGGATCTCTTTTTCTAATACTGGGAAATTGCTTGGAATCGAGATGGTTCGGTTCCCTTCTAACAAAGGAATTGTGAACATCGAGTTAGGGCCCTCCTCTATGACCACGTCCCGGGCGAGGAGAGAGGGTGGCACGGCCGCGTACGGCGAGGCGATGTGCCCCTACTGCATAGAGAAGTGACACGTGACTACACAGAGTGAAACAAAGGTGATTTTAAGTGAGATCTATTTACTGAAAGATATCATAGCAAAAATTTTGGGGTTTCCTATATTAGGTGATGCTAATTCTTATGCGCTTTTTTATGTTTCTCAGGAAATAGGTCGAAAATGGATTAATGGTGAACCAAAGATGACCCCGACATAAAACCATGGTGCGAAGGATTTTATGATTTTGCGATTGCTCAGAACAACAGATCTGAAGACATGTTGTGCTCATGTCAGGATTAACGTAATGGGTTCCTCCACCCTACAGACCGATTTATATTTCATGTTAGTATCAATGGTATGTACAAGACCTGTATGAGGTGGATCTATCATGGGAATCACTAGACAATGGTGAAAGCAGTGGTACGGCCAATGAAGGTGCACTGGTACATCGAGCTGCTATACAAACGGTTTTTAACCCCTTTCCGCGACGGCATTCTAAACCGTCGCCAAGTGAGTGTGTGTGTGATAAGGGGTCCTTCCCACACGACCCAAAAACCGTCAGAGATAGGCCCTCCGGTCACACACGCTGGGCAAAATGAGATCATGTGCGATGGGCGAGCGATCAAATACAATTATACATGCCCAATCGGTTCCGGTCGTAAGTACATCCCACACAGTCAGTCCCAGACAAACGTTTCCATTTGTATGTACATTCCACACAGTCAATCCAAGGAATACATTTCCGTTCTTATGTACATCCCACACAGTCAATCCAAGAAGTATGTTTCCGTTCGTATGTACACCTCGCACAGTCAATCGAGGGAAAATGTTTTTGTTCATATATACATCCCACACAGTTTTATGTATAGCCTCGTGTGTGATAGGTGTAACGATCACACACGCTCTGCCTCGGTTAACCGTTTTCTTTTATTCGACTACATCACACACGATTTGATGAAGAAAACTGTATGGCTTTGGGCTATCCATCACAACCGCTTTTACTACTAGAACCGTTTGCAAAGTTCCATGACCCATTTAGCAGGTTTATTAGTATACAATTAATAATTATAGTATTACGCAAATTCACATTTCATATCGAACAACTGTTTGCTAATTTCATATCAGGCACATAAATATAATTTAATAGCACAGCACGATAGCTACTGAAAATAGCACAATACCACATATAGCTAGTTCACCTTCATAAGAACAATATTAGAACAATATATTCATTTCCCTAAGCGACTGACGCATGGTCAGCCAGGTATGTCTTCTCCACCTCAGATTTCAGTTTAGTAGGAACCTATTTTGCACTGGCAAATTGGGATAGTGCCTCCTCCTTCGCCAACACCATCTTAGCAAAGTCTAATTTAAAAAAATCTGGACGCGGCGCCACGATGCAGTTACCCGCTGCAAATCTCATGCGGATGCGCCAAGAATCCAGGCTACCTGGCCCCCATTTATTCCTGCGGCCATTTACCTTCATCTCTCGCGCCACACGACACAATAAGCACACCCACGACGAACATACAAAGAGGACATCCAGCGGTTACAATGGCGCTCCCCGTGGCTCTAAGGGCGCTCCTAGCTGCCGGCGACGACAACGGGGGGCAGTTCACCATGCATCACGTAGTGGACACCCACGTGAGGGGGAAGCCCCTCTCGGTGGTGTACACAAATGAGCCGATCTCCGTGGAAAGCTCCATCCAAACTATGGAGCAGTTGCTCGCTGAGGACAAGTACCAATTGGTCGGCTTCGACCTCGAGTTCACCAGCGGTCGTGCCGGGCAGGATCAGAAGGTTGTCATCGCCCAGTTGTGCGTGCGAAATGACGTCCTCGTCTACCACTACCACCTGGCCACAAGGCCTTGCGAGTGTTTCTCCAGGTTTATCAACAACTACGACTACAGTTTCGCTATGGTGGACACCACTAACAATTTAAAAGCGCTCAAGGTTTCGGGCTTGAAATGCCAGAATCTTGTCAACATCAAGGACCACTACAAGGTCTGGGGCAGCGACAACAACAAACAGAACTCCCTGGTTGACCTTGCTTCGGCCATCATCGACCCCTACTACATGAAGATGAAGGATGAGAGAAAGAAGGACAAGAACGCCTTGCACAACGTCTGGCATCAGAGACTGGATGAACAACACATCAAGTACACAACCAAGGACGCGTACGCAAGCTACGAGATGTACAGGCGGATCGTTGACATGAGGAAGTGTCTTCTTCCTGCCCCAGATGAGGGATCGAGCCACATACCAGTGGCGGGAGCATCACAAGAAGTAGATGACTAGAGGATCGTTTCTCCTAGTTTAGAATACATGCAATTGTTTATTGAGGTGTGTGCGAATGATCCGTATAGTCACATATGTAATTGGATGTTTATTTCAGTTATATGTTATTCTTCTGTAGATAGAGCAAATCACACGACTCATTAGCAGCAATCGTTTGTGTTATTATTGGTCTTCACACACATTTCTGATTACGGACCTGTTTGCCACGTATCACACACATCTTGTTCAGTTGAACTATTTCTGTTGTCTTGGCTCATCGCAAACAGTTCATCCGAGTGAACTGTATGCCCTCCATCGAACAGACACCTTGATCTGGCTGGCCGTTTCTATTGTGTTGCCTAATCGCACATAGTTCATCCTAGTGAATTGTATGCCGTATATCGCACACACACACTCATCTGGCTGCCCGTTTCTGTTGTTCTGCCTCATCGCAAATAGTTCTGCTGGATTAACCATTTGCCATGCATCGCACACGCAACTCTAATCTGAACCGTGTTTGATGTCACCGCCATCGCAAACGTTTTGTATCTTTTTTGACGGTTTTATTACATCACCGTTTGTGATTAATGCATCGCACACAGTTTCGTCAAAGGGTCTCTAATGGGACTGTCGTGTTTGGACCAACCTGTAGTGGTGTGTGTACGATGCAAAAAACACTAAGAAAAACATGATTCAAAATGACATCATCAAGATTCCATGATGAACCAACGAAGGGAAGGACATACACTAGATAAGATGATATGAAAAACATTGGTGGACGGTTGTGATCAAAGTAATCACATCTCCAATTCTAGCTAGCATGTGATCTTTTAGAACTTTAACATGTGTTAGATATTCCTATATCTTGAGCAGCCGTCTTTGTTCTTTAAGCCATAAAGTATGGAATGTTTGGTTGAGCCGTAACTCCGGCCATTGCTCATTGTCACTTAATCATAGTACACAACCTTATTTTTTGTTACATCACACATCCTACAACAGTTGCAAGATTTTTCTTATTCAACACTCTTTTTGGCAGTAACAATTTTTGGGGAACAGGTAACAAAACCCACTGGTATAGCCCTCCTCGTGGCAGGCCTCAACACATTTATGCTTCTTACATAGAAGAGTGCTATAGGTCCTACACTCATAAGTGCAGGTCTCGGCTTCCGAGCCTACAAAACATCCACACAATATGATGTACATAAAAAATTAGATTCTACAATGTTCCACATATATAGAAACAAGAATAGAAAGAAGTAGCATGGATTAAAAATTTCACATGTGAGTGGCAACTGTATAAAAGTGCACTGGGGAAGTGACTTTTCTTCTTGTGGAATTTTCAGACAACACTTACCAGGAACAAAAAGAAGAGGCATGAGCAGTAGCAGGCATAACAGGCTTGGCACCTTGACAACTCCAATGTCTTCAGAAAACAATCAAAAAGCAAGCTTGGAAGAGATGCACATCAAAATGGGTCATATATATAGCATATAGCCTAGAAAGATGAGACCTAAAAAAGTCAAAGATATGCATGGAACCCGTTCTAAAAGAAGATATGAACCACCAAATTTATTGAGTATAATAATGTAGTCATTTTAACTTCTAGTTGCATGCTGCAATTCTGATACTCTATCTACAAGATGTGGCTCTATCAGCATGAAAGTCGTTCCGAAAGAGAGGTGAACCACCATATTTATGGAGTATAATAATATATGCATTTAACTTCTACATGTTGAAGGTGGTGCGCGTGTGCATATACATTTGCTACATATACTTCGTTAATATGAACTACTTGTCATAGTCAGCATGATCAATTATCATAGCAGATTCATCAAGATTTACATTCATCATCAACCAAGCTGAATGATTGCAATCAGTGTTGAATCATTTGTAAATCCAAGCTGAACCACTTACCGCATCTTAAAATATTCTTCAGCTTTGACAACACTTTCCCTAAGCCTATCTCTGTTCTCTTCCTCATACATGCTCCAGAGCTTTGCTAGGCACATCTTCAAAGACTGTGGCCACTCTTCATCAACCCACTCCAGGTAAGAACACTTCCGTTCATCCTATAATATTTAAAACTAAATTAGTAACAATTTTAGGGGAAATGGGTTTCTAGCAACATAGAAAATCGCCAAATACATATTTTGAAAAACTGAAGAAACATGTTAATTATGACATATCTTCTCAAAAAGATCAATGTACAAATGAATTAATTGTTAATGAGACAACAACCAAATTCTGAAATATCAAAAGCTATAATTAACTGCAACAACACTACAAGTTTGTAGTCATGTACTATAAATAACAAATTGAACACTTTATGAGAAAGCTAAATATAACTGCAACAACATAACGACAGTGTTTGGATGACATCAAATTGATACTAACAGATGTGTATATGCACAAATTTAGTAACATAGAACTAATAGCACTAAGGCCGTCCACTATGTATGCCAAAACTGGTGTCAAGACAACTGTTGCTACATTTGCCACCGGTGCCTTGCACTGGAGAGCCGATGCAGAGCAAAAAATCAGGGAACCAGACTCCAGAGCACCTAATTTCTCTGATGCCCAATTCCTTCATGCCATAAAAATTTAGTATTTTACTGCTTGGCTACTCGGATGTGTGCACCAAAGTTGGCTACACAAATTGCTAAAGCGGTGCCAAATAATTTTCTAATGGCACCGCTGATGAGATGGAAACTTTTTTAGATACTAGGTAGAAACGGTGACACTGTCTTAATCACATCCAGAATAACGTAGCACAGTGACGGTGTCAGAATCACATCTAACAAATGATTTGTAACAACGAAAGTGGGGATAACCTTCTCTGCACATGCCAGAAACTTCCTCCCACCGTCCACAGATTCAAACGCAACTAACTTCACGCATGGAGATTGATGGTGACAACGAGCAGGCAGATCTTCAGCGACCCCGCTCCATTCGTTGCAGTTGATGGTCCTAGGGAGCTACAAGAGGAAGTTATGACCCAAATGGACCGTCAGGTTAAAATCCTTCATTTCAAATCATAACCCGAGAGAGAGAGAGAGAGAGAGAGAGAGAGAAGAGAGGCATACCTGGGTGGTGAAAGAGTCATCCTCGGAGGAGGAACCGCTGGAGAGGTCATTGAAGAAGACCATGGCGACCACGGCGGTCGGATGCGAGACGGCGAGAGCGAGGAAGCAAGCGAGGAAGAGGCTATAGCTTCAGAAGGAAGGAAGGAGGAAACATGGGAAATGTGACTTGTGGTCAGGGAGAGAAGGGGGTGGGGAGGTGGGGTAGATATTTCGGTGGTAGGCCAAAAATTTCGAAAGGTGGAGGGAAACTTTGCGCGCGATGCTGCCGGACACCATTCACTTTGAACGAATGTGTGCATCGCAAACGATTCTTATGCTTTATGCGCATGGGATGAGTTTGATCATTCAAATTTGGGTGGAATTCCCTGGGTACTGTCCTCATCCACGTCATTGAGTAATTTAACATCGCTTGCTAATTTGGGCACACAAAAGAGCCTACAGCACACAGACCACACTTACTGAATTGAGCAATTTTAGTAATTAAACAGAGCCAGTTGACCTAAACATTGCTCTAACAAAAAACCAGCATTATAAACAAAGCCTAAGTATGCATAATTTTAACAAAGAGGCCGCCGCGCAGGCCTATGCCTCGCCGGTGTAAGATGAGACGTCGATGAATTGTCCTGGCAACATGCTGCCGTTGGTGGACTCCGCGTCCCCCTGCTGAAGTCGACCGCGTCCTCGTCCTCATCCCTGTCCTCGGCGCCGCCCTCAAGGTTGTAGTACTCGTAGTAGTGCTGGGCCAGAGCTCGCGTTGGTACTCCACCGCCGATTCTCGATGGATAAACTCTTCTCTACCTCGACCTTAGCCACACGCAACTCCTCCTCCCGGCGCTTCTCGATCTCTGTCGTCTCCTGCATCTCCAGCTCCCGATCGGCGATCTCATGAGGAAGCAGGTGTTGCACGGCCTTCGACGCCTTTCTGGACGTGAGTTGCATGCTGGATTCCGATGGCCTGGAATATCTTGGCGTGTGCGTCCTAGATCTTGGCGTGGATGGCCTCGACCCGGGCCAGGGTGACATCGGTGGCACGGACGGTAGCTCGAGCACTCTCGGCGGTTGCAGCCGTTGTAGCAGCAGCTAATGCAGCCATCTTGGCTACTGTGGCTACCCTGACGGCTGCCACAGACGCCCTCTCGACGGATGCGGCCACGCTCAATGCAGATGCGGCGGCACTCTCAGTGTAGGCGGCGCGCGCTCGGGGAGGACGCGCCCACCGTACGAGCCCTCATGAGGCGTTTCCACGGCGTCATTCTTTGCAAGAAGGGGTTGCGGGAATGGGGATCGGGGATTCGTGGATTCAGGGGTGACCAGCACTAGAGCAGACTAAGCTGACGAAGCTTATGGAGGAAGACTTAAACAGACCCACGGATTTTCATCGCAAACGGTTCCTACAACAAACTGTGTGTCATGTTGTTGATATTTTATATTAGCCGTGAAAGACGAATTTGGAGTATAGTGGCAACGGATGGTGTTTTAAATGTACGAGAAAATTTGGAGTACTAATACAACTGTCATGTCAAATTTTGGAAACTTTCAGGAGTCATTTGACCATTTTAAGACATTTAAGTGATTGTCTAGCCATTTAATTACCATAATTCAAATTTGAACTACATGCACATGCAACATCTAACCATAACGGTTTTGAAAAATCATATTTGCGTACTTGTGTGCGAGTTAATTCTATGTGCAGTAAATTGGAAGATTCTCAAACATATTGGTGTCACGGCTTGGACACATGGCATCGAGTGCATGCCATGGCATTTAAATTCCAAAAAATTCAAAAATGATTAGAAACACATGAAGCCTTGCTTAACGTAATGGCATGACACCAAGATGGTGTGGTAAAAAAAATTTGGCCCGTTTGATGAAAGTTTGGACACACACCCCTCACAAAACAGAACACCTCACTAGAAGGGTCGTGGTTCCGAGAGGGCAAAATGCATCTTTGATGACTAACCAGCGATAGCTTCCTCCTGTGGCCTTCAAAAAATTCCAGTTAACATGCACTAATAAAACTGTCATGTCAAAATTTGGAAAATTCTAGGGGTCATTTGGTCCTTTTAAAGACATTTAAATGATTTTTCTAGCCATTTAATTACCGTAATTCAAATTTGAACTATATGTACATGCAACAGCTAACCATAATGGTTTTGAAAAAGCATATTTTGTGTACCTGCGTGCGAGTTAATTCCATGTGCAGTAAATTGGAATATTCTCAAACATATTGGTGTCACGGCTTGGACACATGGCATCGAGTGCATGCCATGGCATTTAAATTCCAAAAAAATCAAAAATGATCAGAAACACATGAAACCTTGCTTGACGTAATGGCATGGCACCCAAGATGGTGTGGTAAAAAATTGTCCCATTTGATGAAAGTTTGAACACAGACCCCTCACAAGCCGAAACAACTCACTAGAGGGTCGTGGTTCCGAGAGGCATAATGCATCTTTGATGACGAACCGGCGATAGCTTCCTCTTATGGTCTTCAATATTTTTCTATAGTTAACATGCACTAATACCATTATCATGTCAAAATTTGGAAAATTCAGTCATTTGACCTTTTTAAGACATTTAAGTGATTTTCTAGCCATTTAATGATCGTAATTCAAATTTGAAGTACATGTACATGCAACAGCTAACCATAACGTTTTGAAAAATCATATTTGTGTACTTGTGTGCGAGTTAATTCCATGTGCAGTAAATATGAAGGAATTTTCAAACATATTGGTGTCATGGCTTGGACACAAAGCATGGAGTGCATGCCATGGCATGTAAATTCCAAAAAAAGATAAGAAATACATGAAACCTTGCTTGATGTAATGGCATGCCACCAAGATGGTGTGGTACAAAAATTGGTCTGTTTGATGAAAGTTTGGACACACACCCATAATAAATCAGAGCTACTCACTAGAAGGCGCGTGGTTCCAAGAGGGAACAATGCATGTTTGATGACGAATCGACGATAGCTTCCTTTTATCCGAGTGAACCGCATGCCGTATATCACACACATCTTGATCTGGCTGACCGTTTCTGTTGCGTTCCCTAATCGCAAACAGTTTATCCGAGTGAACACTATGCCGTACATCGCACACACCTTCATCTGGCTGCCCGTTTCGGTTGTTCTGCCCCATCACAAACAGTTCATTAGAGTGAACCGTATGCCACGCATCGCACACACAGCTATAATATGAACCGTGTTTGATGTATCCATCATCGCAAACGTTTTGCATCTTTTTTGACGGTTTTTTACATCACCGTTTGCGATTAATGCATCGTACACAGTTTCGTCGAAGAGTCTCTGATTGTAGTGTCACAAATTAGCAGCATCCTGCAGTAGTGGTGGTTATGGATGCACCTTGTCCTAGAGCAACATCCTTTACCTCGTGTAGCATTTTTTTGGTTAGGGAGCTAGTTTCAAAAGGCTTGAGTTGGGTGGTGGGTATAAACAACATTCTTGGATCATAAGTGGATCCTAGGCCACCCAACAAGGTCTTTTTGTACTCTGGTCCTATTTCTGAGGGAGTGACAATATATTTCCTCCTTAGTGTTGATCAAAAATTCTGGGATGAGGGGGGTGGTCCGAAGTGTTTTCCTGAGATGATGGCCAAGGTAGTGTTACAGATTCCAATCCGTGTGCCTGAGGTGGATGATTTTGTTTCTTAGCCTCATGATCGCTTTGGATCCTACTCAATCAAATCAGCATATAACTTGGCCAAGTATGAGAAATTTCATGCTACTCGTAATTCTAATGGCCATGGTGTGCAATTCGACTTTGGTGTTGAAGAGAGAAGTTGGCAAGCTCTTTAGAAGGTCAATGCTCCAGGGAAGATGAAGATCGTTCTCTCGAGACTGACCCATGATTGTCTGCTGAGGGGCAACCAGTTTCTACGATGCCATTTTGCATTTGCAAACATTGGGGCATTTTTTCTGTAGCAGACAAGAGCTAGTTGAGCATCTATTCATGTTTTGCCATTTCGCACATCAGGTATGCCGAGTGGTGAAACATAAATTAGGCTTTCATCTATGCCAGAAAGGTTTCGTTCCTACCATATATTTGATTTCCTTCAGCGAGCGACCTCTCTTGAGGTCACAACTTTGGTGGTAACAATTTGGCATATTTGGGAGGCCCGGAATAATGCAAGAAACAATGATGTTACGACGCGTCCTCGCAGAGTGGCTGAGAAAGCTTTGGCTTATGTTGACTTCATTGTGCAGAACTGTGGTAAGACTGCAATTGCTTCAAGGAGTGATACCCCAACATCTCCTGTTAAATGGGTTCCACCACCGCCAGATGCACTGATGGTTAACGTGGATGCTGCACTCTTCAAGAGTTCTCGATGAATGAGAGTTGACGTGGTAATCAAAAACCACATCGGAGATTGCTTGCTAGCTTGCCACAAGCACATTGATGAGGTTATCACCCCAAAACTAGCAGCATGACTGACGCTAAGGCATGTGGTGGCTCTCACCCATCAGGGAGGCTTTTCAAGGGCCGTTTTCCAGTCAGTCTGTCCGTTATCTAGAGAATCAATGCTTCGATGATTGATCGCTCACCATTAAGGCTCATCACTGGTGATATCACTCGCCGGTTCCGTCTGTCAACACTATTCAAACAGTGGCGCCTCACAAAACTATCCACACAACGCAACACAAGAACGAATACAGAGGTCCGCTGAGTACATTCCTCGTGTTGTGAAATGCGTACATTCCTCGTGTTGTGAAATTTGTGAACGGCTCCATTGCAATTATGCTTCATCAACTTACTATCTAGTCTCTCGGTGCCAAAATATAAGACGTTTTTTGCAGTTCAAATTCAGCACTATCACTTTCGGTGTAATTTCAATGAAATGTCATGACTTCCATTAATTTCGATACATACTAAAATAACTGCCTTTCAGTCAAAAATTTAGCAATCTCGGTTGTACATAGAGATTCAAATTAGTTTTTGGATTATCGAAATATTTTATGGGATCTTAGTCAAATTAAAATGGGAATTTCGGTCCTTTGGCCAAAATGAAAACCGAAATCACTGAATTTCATACTTAAACTGTACCAAGAATTGCTTTTCCAGATTTTGCATGGAAGAGCTAGCATCTTGTACGCACCCAAAAAAAATCCAAGACCATGCAGGTGTTCCATTAATACATATGACGTAAATCTGACTTGCTAGCATAGACCATATATATAGCTCTAATTAACAAGAACGCCACGACTTCATATAGTAGCATCATAGCATAACATAACATTATGAGTTCTAGGAGACTTGCAAGCCTCAAGCAAGCAGGTGACATAATCACGGCGCAAGCACTAAGTAGGTAGTATAGGAGGAGCAGCAGGAACGAAACAACCAAATGCTAGCTGCAGCAGCACCGGTGGGTGCAGTCGCCCATCAACCATCTCTGTCTTCACATGGAGCAGACGGGCCTCAGCTTCGGCCTGAAGTTCACCAGTGTGTTGGCATCGGTGGATGCTCGGCCTCCAAACGCCGGCACCTGCACTCGAAACAATCAGACAACCCTGTCCGAAGGAGTAGGTACCTGACAGAATGATCCATATAACGCAACACAAGCAAGAACAAAGGTACTCTCAAGTGCATTCCTCATGCTGTAAAATGCAATGCGCTATGATTGAAAACACTACAAATTCATAACAGTCAACAGTCAGCACTACTGCAAAGCCGTTACAGATCAATCAGAGACACCCGCCAGTCTACTGTCGGAAACAGTAGGTACTTGTTCTCAAGTAATGAAGAGATCTTTTGTCATTGTAGGAATTGGCTTAAGTATCAATCAAAGTCGATGTATGTCTCGATAAGCTGAAAACCACTATTTCTACCACGCAACACCAAAAATGGTGTACTTTTCAAGACAGGCAACCAGTGCATCTTATCAACTAAAAACAGGTGATGTACCCTACTAAGATCTGTACAAAGGATGCAGTCTTCTATCAACGACATCATACACAATTTGTCTATTCAAGCTATTCTACTATGCTATTCATGCACAACAGTACAAGTAAGAAATAAAACCGAGTCTTACCGAACTTTTTTCACCAAATGTCCCAGTCGTTCGTTGCCTCTTTGCCTCAATATCATCCTCAACGGTTGGCAGTCCATCCATTTGATTATGAGTATGATAACCTTCTTGTATTAAACGCTTTGTGCCTGCCCAAGCATTAAAAACTGGATTAACTATTATTACATATGACATAACTTCACTCATTTCACCTTCTAGCCTACCCCAACTTCTTTGGGACTAAAGGCTTTGTTGTTGTTGTTGTAACATAACTTCACTCAAATTTAACGTCTTATCTTCTTTAACAGCCAGCATTTCAAGGACCACGGGTGAAGAAAGAGGTGTGTGCACATTTTAAATAAGAGTATGAACTTTATTTGCTTCCATTAGTTTCTAGTGAAATCCATGATTTCTTAGAAAGAATGCAAGATCAATACAGAAGTAACACTAGCAGAATGTAAGCTTAGCCGCTCACAGATGCAAACGTAGTCTCCTGAAAGACTGAAACTACCGACCGAAGACACAAAAAAGTTGGTAAAAATGCAGCAGAAAGTAGCTGTGCCAGCTCAACTGAATTAATACTCATCTGAAACAGGAACTAACGAAATTATAACAAGGCAGATAACATGTTATCTATGGTGAACATTGGCACTTGATTACAGAATACATATTCTCTAGCAAGTAACGGAAAAGGGATCAAACAAAGCTAAAAGTTACCAGAAGGTGTATACGTTCTGGTACTAAACAAAGGTGTTCAACTAATTACCTGCATTTGTCGGTGTTGAGATCCCAGGGTTTTCAGCATGAACTTTCAAGGTACCAGAAATGATCTGGCAGATTGGAGCACCTGCAACAAGTTGACAGTTAGCAATTGCAGCAAGTAACCAAACACTGACGAATTGCAAGAAAAAAGCAATCCCAATAAGGAGTGCAGTTATAAACTAGTACTGTATCAGGCAAATATAGGAAGGCACTTAATGTGAAGCAACCAATAAAATGATAACCGCATAGAGAACTTAAGGGAAGACTTTAATTTTCACCTAGATCTACTAATGTTAACCTCCACAAAAGTGGGGCAACGATGTGTTAGGAACCTAGCTAATGCAGGGCAGCAGGGTTAGACAGAGATTGAATAGGTATAGAATTGTGACAGAAGTGGGGAAAATATGTTTGGACACAGATCTTCTAAAATAAGCCCTACAAACAGAGGCAGGATGTGCTAGGTTATTTGAAATGCAGGACTCCGGATGAAAAGCTACCCCCATGTACCTTACTTAGAAAACATTATGATAACAAGCCGCAGCCCGCAGGAGGGCAGAAGACAGAGCATAGACAGTTTTAAACTACTGGTTAGACTGAAACATATCACTGAATGCTATCTATCAATGATGCATATAGCCAGTTGGTCAACTGTGCGGATGGAGGGTTATTAAAGCATAAAAGCGGGCGAGGGTATCAGGATAATTTACCAGAAATTTTCACTAACGATGTGGCATGGACTTTAACATTATCTGTGGATGTGCCAAGCATGGTTTGCTCTGACGGAGCATCAGAAGCATCCGCAGCAAGTTCAACTGAAAAAAAAAAGACAGCATCTCAGTAGATGCATCTTAAGTTCTTAACATGCTTTCAATCGTCAGCAATATATCCAAGAGTTCTTATTGCTAACTAGAAGTTTGAACATTATTAGTCTTATGATATTTCTAAGCAAAAGTTACACGATCATAGCGTCCTGTAATCTCAAAGATATGCTGCACAAAATGTAGCAGGATGAAAGGTATCATGTAAATACAGGGCAGGGCACATCCATGCTGTCCTATGTTTGGTTTAGAGGGTCAAGGTGAAGTAGGGGCCATTGATTGGAAATGACTCCATCTACAAAACTACTCCCTCTATAAACAAATGTAATAGTAGCCTAAAACGTCTTACATTTGTTTACAGAGAGAGCGCTATCTAATTTACCTATAAATTTACCGCCATTTTCATTGGCATAGTTTTCAGTAAAATCTATTAGACTGTACTATCATAAAATCTAAAAAACTTGCCCCTTTATTACTTTTTAAATATATACTCACCTTAACATGCTTTTCAAATTTGAACTAAAACCACGACACTTATTTTGGGACGGAGGGAGTATAATATACTCATGTTTTAAAGGTTCTTAAAATGAAAGGGACAGTGGAAATTTCTGCACTGAAAAATCTTTGATCTTGTAGCAGGTGGCCAAGACATCTAAACTATTGCAGGTGATCAGCCAATAAAATAGGAGATATTCTGTGCAGGGTTTGAAAGTTAGGCTGTAGTTAAAAGGTAAAATGCAGCTGGAGGAAATGATGTGCGTATATGGCCCAAAAGGACTCAAAACGGATTAAACACTCAGTTAAGAACCCAGCTAGTGCATTGAGAGAGACAGTGGTAAATGGTCATAGCTGAAGAATTGCTAAACAGAATTATTCTGAAGTTTACCTTCCTTCCCACTTGGTTGAAAGTCATAGCTTAGTGTGCAACCTCTAGGTAGACCAGCCTGCAAAGTCTGATCTGAAGATCACACAAGTTCATCAGTGCAAACAGAACACTAACCAAAAGTGGTTCGTTTTCCCAAACAAAATAATTGGTGGAGTGTAAACAGTGTTCTCGGTGGAAATGCAAGACACATGAAGAGGAGAAGCTGGTTTTACCTAGGTAATTGACCAGCAGTTCCAGTGCTTCATCTTTCGATCCTGCCGGCCGGTTCATTGGAGGAAGACATGGTTAGTGACTGCCAAACATATATCGAATCTAAGAGCTACATTGCTTATGCTTAATCATAATATATTTGTGAAGGGGGCATTATACCAATGCTCGAATCCCTAACGAGGCGGCAATACCGCTGGCTGCAAAAGGCAAGGAATTAACCAACGTGTTGTCAAAAACTTGGAAGAGCAGAACAGAGGAGAGCTTAAATCAATTCGCCTGGAGGTAACAGGACATTACTGTTTTATGGCAGTGATGATAGCGTCTGTTTTTGGCGGCTGGGGGCCTTGTTTCTTCACCCGACGCCTCAGGAACAAACTGTGAATGGTTACAGTACAGACAGGAGGGCCGAAGTGAGATCAAATTGACACCGACTATGTTATCAAGGTACCGAGTCTGAATGATGAATTTTTCATACCCGGTCCCAATGGGGAGTACATCGTGCGGCATCATGCAGCGGGACGGCAACACCGTCCGGCGTTTCAGCTCCGGAGTACGGTGAGCCAACTCGGGGATAAGACACGCTGCGTGGCTCCTCACCTTGTCCCAGTCGATGGCGGCCCTGAGGTGGCCCGAATCCGGGGCGAGTATGGAGTAGTTCATGGAGCGGAACCTGCGCTCGGCGCGGGTGGAGCTGCTGCGGCCGTCGGCGTACTGCTTGTCCAGGTGCATGTCCTTGTTGCCGGCGACGACGTTGGCGAAGCGGTGGTGCATGAGGAGGAAGTTGTTGAAGATCCTGGCGCGGAAGCTCCGACGTTCACTGATGAACGGCGGCAGGAAGGTGTTGAGGTACATGAGGGCGTCATCCCATTGTCCCCGCCTCACCAGCCGCCGGATGTGCTCCACGTTGAACAGCACCCCCGTCTCGCGATTCAGCCTGCTCGCAGCGATACAGTGATGTAAACCAAACAAGCACGCGGGCGTATGTGTGAAGATGGAATCCAATTTATCGATCTCAAGAGAGAAGGCAGAATCGATCTCAAGATAAAAAGCATATACGTACTCTCTGAAGGCGCCGTCGAAGCCTTGGTCCAGGAGGAAGGAGAGGAGGCGCCGCTCACGAAGCCGCTTGACGCAGGGATACTGCGCCGTACATGAGGGCTTGACGGCGTCCTTGCCCTTGCCGGAGACCATGACGGAGGCCTTACCCTTGCAGGTGCCCTCGCCCTCGCCGGAGACCACGACGGAGGCCTCGCCCTTGCGGGCGTCCTCCTCGCTCTTGACGGGGACCACGACGGAGTTCTCCCCCACGCAGGCGTCCTCGTCGCCATTGTCGGAAACCACGGCGAAGGAACTCATCACGCCCAGAGTCGGCGATTAGGATCGACGGAATTGGACTTTCGATTGGATTTGGATGAGGGAGTGGGGATTGGGGCACCGGCGGCACTCGTCCCCCCTCGTTATATTGCAGGACGCGGGCGGCGGGCCCACTACCTCTCGCTTCTCTCCCTTCTCTCGCTTCTCTCGTTTCTCTCCCTTCTCTCGCTTCTTCCCTTGCTGCTCCTCTCTCCTGGCAGAGGCACGGGACCCGGGCCTATAAGTCCAAATCGCGTTTTTTTTTTCGTTCTAAATTTTCTTTTCCTTTTGAGATTTTATATAAGTTTCGCCCTTTTGTGTTATTCTAATTTCAGTTATGTTGGGTCGGGCCTACGTACAAAAAATATATTTTTCCTATCTCCTAGTCAAACAAAAACCTAATTATAACTAATCCGCGATGTTGAATCAACAACGATTCAGGCCATCAGGAATGGACTATTCTCGCAGGAAACATTGGTTGCAATAGTGTTGAAATTGAGTGTCGTTGCATGATGCTGGTGAAAGCAACAATCAATGGATGAGTATCTCGGAGATGATATGGCTGTGGTACTAGAGTGTAAACAGATGGCTATGGATTTCAAAAAAATTAGCTTTAAACATTGATTTTGGGAAGCGAATTAGGTTGCTGATGGTTTAGCTAGATATCCATTTGATAGCCGGTCGTATGGACCGTGGGAGAATTCTACCTCAGATTTTACTTCCTTTCATCTTGTAAATGATATGGCCATTATATGAGAATTGAAGTCTTTAACCCGTCAAAAACTTTTAACTATTAATTCGTTCAAGTTCGATTTGATTGGGGTTCCTGGGCAGAATTGGCACTCCAGATTTCGTTCAAGATCATGTAATGTGGAGTCGGTGGTGGTGGTGGTGGTGGGTCCTTTGCATCTACCACCACTATTATCGTTGTTCCAGGAGAAAGATTTGTTCTTAAATGCAAATTTTGTCATTCTTTGGCACTTTCGGTGTCAAAACCGGCGGATCTCGGGTAGGGGGTCCCGAACTGTGCGTCAAGGCCGGATGGTAACAGGAGACAGGGGACACGATGTTTTTACCCAGGTTCGGGCCCTCTCGATGGAGGTAATACCCTACTCCTGCTTGATTAATATTGATGATATGGGTAGTACAAGAGTAGATCTACCACGAGATCAAGGAGGCTAAACCCTAGAAGCTAGCCTATGGTATGATTGTTGTGTATGGAGTTGATGTCCTACGGACTACAACCCTCCGGTTTATATAGACACCGGATAGGGTTAGGGTTACACAGAGTCGGTTACAATGGTAGGAGATCTTGAATATCCGCATCGCCAAGCTTGCCTTCCACGCCAAGGGAAGTCCCATCCGGACACGGGACAGAGTCTTTAATCTTGTATCTTCATAGTCCAGGAGTCCGGCGAAGGTATAGTCCGGCTACCCGAACACCCCCTAATCCAGGACTCCCTCAATAGCCCCCAAACCAGGCTTCAATGACGACAAGTCCGGCGCGCAGATTGTCTTCGGCATTGCAAGGCGGGTTCCTCCTCCAAATCCTGTGTACCTGTAGGAATAATGTCCGATTTCTGTAATGTAGCGCTCCTCGGCTTCCATGCCCAATAATGGCTGTCTTCCACGTGTCAAACGAATGCGAAAAGCCGGGGTGTTTTTACATCCACACCCCTAGCCGTACAAACGAGCCGCCTATTTAATGGGATGGGGATTGAGATCCAAACCACATCTTCTCCTCTCCGCGAGTTATCATCAGAGCGCTCCCAGCAAAGGTCCATTCCAACATGGCCAGCCGTCGCAGCTCCTCCCCTCGCCCCTCCAGTCCTAAACCCGGGGACTGGGAGAGTTGCACCATCCCGCATTGCGAGTTAGTGTCGCTTCAGGCCAAGGGATTTCTCCCTCAGGCATACATGGTCCCGGTCCGAGCCGGTCTCGCCACCTACAATGGCGGAAAACAAGCGGAGAGCACCCCCAATCCTTCTAAAGGAGAGCGGGTGTGCCTCGTCCCCTATCTAATAAGGGGACTGGGATTTCCAATTCACCCATTTCTCCGCAGGCTCCTGGAGTTCTACGGCCTCCAGCTGCACAATCTCGCGTCCGCCTCCGTATTGCATATTGCGGGTTTCGTCACCCTTTGCGAGCTATTTTTAGGCGTTGAGGCTCATTTCGCGCTGTGGAAGAGGTTATTCTGCCTGGTGCCCCGTTCCCAAGAGGGGTCTATATATCAAGTGGGCAGAGCCGAAGTATGGCGCATCGCCGGGACCGGATACCTATCCGGAACCCCAAAGAAGGCGTCCGAGGACTGGCCTTCGGAATGGTTTTACATAGATGACGTCCCGCTACCGGACCCTATCCGGGTCGGTCTCCCTGAGTTCAACAGTGCTCCATTGAAAAAACGCTTGAGCTGGCGTCCGCGGAGCTCTCAGAGAGAAAGCGACAGAGATGTCCTTTACCTGATGGGCCGGATAAGACTGTTGGCTCATTCCGGACTAACCACGATTGGAGTCATGGCCGCATGCATTATGCGGGGGGTGCAGCCGCTTCAATATAGAGGCCACCCCATGTGGGATTTCAACGGGGAGGATGACGCCACGCGTTATGGTCGTAAGGGGCCGGCCTCAGCCGCCGCCCTAGTAGAGATCTTGTCCTCTTTGTGCAAGGGAGAAAAGGAGGAATTCCTCTGCGTCAACCCGCGGGCCGGATTTACTATGTACGATCCTCCAAGTTGGGTAAGTGAACAATTGCGCTTGCCCGTTTGTTTTATACTCCCACGGTTAGATATGTAGTCTAACGACTTCAATGCAGGAACCGCGATAGGAGGTAAAGGATATAAGCAGCCGCCCTCCACAGCCCGAGGACCCAGAACGGTCCCTCGATCCGGACTCCGAAGAGGATCCGGATATATCGGTGGAGCTTATCGACGGGGTGTTCCATCAGCTAAGCAAGGACAATACCTTGGTAGCCATTACGGCTGATTACCCCGGGTTAATCCCGGCCTCCCAGGTGACAGAAACCGGAGTCTTATTCCCTTGAGAGAGATTCCATTCTTACGTATCCCGGTGTTCCTGATGACAACCATGTTTTGTAGGGGAGATTTCCGAGGCGGGAGGCCGAACCTGCGGCGGCTAGCCAACGAGGGGCCGCAGGGCCCCGTGGGGCAAAAAGGAATGCGGTCCGGACTGAGATGCCGGCGCAAAGGTATAGCGCACCCTCTGTTTCCCTGGTGTTATTCTGTCAGGGCATATTAACGTCCGTGCTATCTTCAGAACGAAGAGACCTCGCCGGACTATATCCGGAGAGGTTGCCAATCGTGCCTCCACCAGCCAGGCTCCAACGTCTGGCCAGGAAGCGGAGGCGAGCACAAGGCGTGCACCGGACGCTCCTCCGACAGAGGATGCGGACAGGCTGTCTGCCACAAATTCTGAAGTGGAGAGTGCCATGAACCACAGGCGTCGCCGGACAGTTCTGCGCGACGCTTGTTTCTCCCAAGAGGCTTTAGATGCCTTTAATTCGGGAGATGCGTACCTCCGTGCCGCTCAAAATGGTTTAACCAGAGCCACGGAGCAGTATGTAAAAGACATACGAGTAAGAAATTTTTGGTCAAATATATATATACCAGTAGCCCCCGAGACTTGAAACAGTTAGAGTAACTGATTTAAGGATCATTTAATATGCAGGTTCTTACAGAGAAGAATACCGTACTGTCCCAGGAGCTGGAAAAGTGCAAGGCCCAACTAGAGGCCGCACTAGCCGCAGCAGGGGAGCCCAAAGAGACCCCCTCAGGTAAGATACACTTCAAAATATTAGTATTGTGCGGCTTGGGTGTAAATCTGACAAATCATATTGTAGATGTCGCCGGACTTGATCCGGAAAAGCAACAACTCTTACGCCGGCTAAAGGCCGGTGAGAGTACGTTGACGAAGGTGAGGCGAGAGAAGAATGATCTTCAGGATGCCAACACCAAGCTGGACGTCGAACTTAAAGATGTTCGTGGCCAGCTGTCGGACTCCACGAAGGAGAATCAACGGCTTCGACGCGGCATATTTAGTAAGTGCTTGAACGAACTTTTTTTTTAAAAGAGTTCGGCGAGGAAGTCGACTAACAGAGTAATGTCTATAGGTATGCTCACATGTCGTCCTGTAGAGGAGATGCCCGGTTCTACGGGTGACCTTCTTCCCGAACTCTTGCAACTGCATGAGCGAATTCGGCAGGCGATGCGAGGCGTTGCCCAAGCCTTACGGCCTGCCCACTCCATGCCCGAGGGCCTTGGAGAGCTTGCGGAGAAGCTCAAGGGAGCTCGGCGGCGCTTCCAGTTGTGGAAGATATCGGCCTGCCGACAAGGCGCTAGGGAGGCCTGGGCCATGGTAAAGACCCGTTTTACGAAGTCTGACCCAAACCACATGGCCGAGGTCGGACCAGTGGGGCCTGACGGGAAGGAGATCCCTGTAAGCTTAGTATACGGCCAAGTAGAGTTGGCCGCGAAGTATTCCCAGCAGGACTGTAAATTAGACAGCATGTTAGATGGTATAGAAGAGGAATACAATCAGTCAGAATGACTATGTAATTTTGAATTGACATGTGTAATGCCTCTAGCCGGATTGTAGATCGTTTGTCGTTGCCGACCTTTTCACTTCAACCTCGGGACCTGACGGTCCGGAGTGTGTCCGAATACCATAGCGGTTATATAAGAACCGGGGTATGCGTGGAGACCAGGCGTAGAGGTCATTAGTGCTTTATCAGACAAGTGCCCAACTAGTTATGTTATATTACATGGTTAGTAAGAAACATCTTCCAGAGAGAATAGTTCCGTTAGGGGTTCCTTTCGCTGGGGAGGCATGCCCTAAAGTGCATGTCCAGGCTGCGTGAAAAGACGCAGAAAAAAGCATCTGGGGGCGCGTAAAATTGGTAAAAAGATCATCTTTTATTTCACCGACCGAATATTCCCTTAAGAACGCTAGCTTTCGGCTTCACCCAGTCTGAGGTACACATCCGGCTGACCCGGCAGTAACAATCGCAGAGGTGCTCCCTTTACCGCCTAGCCGAACAATCGGGAACGTAGGGGTAAGCACAGGAGCCAGGCAACCCAGCTTGGCCAATACTTAAGTCATATCGATGCATATAATGGTGAAGAAAAAGGTACATGCGGAGTTTGACGCATGTGTTGGGCGTGAAGCCCGTATAAATAAGCTTCTGTTAAAGAAGCCCCCAGGTTTAATGAGTGCGAGTGGCGCGTCACTTAATGAGCCTTTAAGGGCTATAAAAGATAATATGGGAAGGAGAGAAATGTAAGACAGAAAAATGCAAAAAATGGACAGAGGAAGGAGACGAACACAGAGTCCGGCGCTAGGCATAGAATCTTCAGAGACGGGTGGCGTTCCACGGGTTTGGCTCGAGTCGGTTATCCGACGCATCTCGCAGGCGGTACGCCCCACCAGTCAGGACTTGGTCGATTATAAATGGACCTTCCCACTTGGGCTTGAGTTTGTCCTTTTTCTTATCCGGCAGGCGTAGAACTAGTTCGCTAACATTGTAATTTTTGGCCCGTACTTCTCTGCTTTGATATCTTCGGGCCTGCTGTTGATAAAACGTGGAACGGGCTTTTGCTACGTCACACTCCTCCTCCAAGGCGTCCAAGTTGTCCTGCCGATCGAGCTCAGCTTCTCTTTCTTCGTACATGCGCACTCTAGGTGAGTCATGAATTATGTCGCAGGGCAGAACTGCCTCTGCGCCGTACACCATAAAAAATGGTGTGTATCCGGTGGTGCGATTTGGCGTGGTCCGCAGCTCCCAGAGCACGGAGTCGAGCTCCTCTACCCAGTGCGTGTTAGATTCCTTGAGGGACCGCACTAGTCTGGGTTTAATGCCGCTCATGATAAGGCCATTTGCACGTTCGACCTGGCCGTTGGTTTGTGGGTGATAGACGGAAGCATAATCGAGCTTGATGCCCATGTTTTTGCACCAGAGTTTTACCTCGTCGGCTGTAAAGTTTGTACCGTTGTCGGTTATGATGCTGTGGGGGACGCCATAATGGTGTACAACCCCGGATATGAAGTCTATCACAGGTCCGGATTCGGCCGTTTTAACAGGCTTGGCTTCTATCCATTTGGTGAACTTATCCACCATCACCAGTAAGTATTTTTTCTTATGGGTCCCACCTTTAAGGGGTCCGACCATGTCAAACCCCCAGACCGCAAAAGGCCAGGTGATGGGTATAGTTTGGAGTGCGGTGGGTGGCATATGGCTTTGGTTGACGAAGAGTTGGCAACCAACGCATCGTTGGACTAGGTCCTGAGCGTCTGCCCGGGCCGTCGGCCAATAAAAGCCTGTACGGAAAGCCTTGCTAACAAGGGACCGAGCGGCGGCGTGGTGACCACCGAGTCCAGCATGAATTTCAGCCAGGAGGTTCCGCCCTTCCTCTTCGGAGATGCACCTTTGAAGGACTCTGGTAGTGCTTTTCTTATAAAGCTCTCCCTCATGGACTCTATAGGCTTTAGATCGCCGCACTATGCAGCGGGCCTTGTTTTGGTCCTCCGGGAGTTCCTGCCTAGTAAGGTAGGCTAGGAATGGTTCTGTCCACGGGGGGATAACCGCCATTATTACATGGGCTGAAGGTGTGATTTCATTGGCAGAGCCTCCAATTATGTCAGATTGTTCGGCGTCGAGTGGTGCGGCTGGGTCCGGGCTGTTATCTGCGGGTTCCCCCTCCCATGCTACGGATGGCTTGAACAATCTTTCCAAAAAGATGTTGGGGGGACTGCATCGCGTTTTGCTCCGATGCGTGCCAGGACGTCCGCTGCTTGATTGTTTTCTCGGGCTATATGGTGAAACTCCAGCCCTTCGAACCGAGCTGACATTTTTAGGACGGCATTGCGGTAAGCTGCCATTTTTGGGTCCTTGGCGTCGAAGTCTCCATTTATTTGGGATATCGCGAGGTTTGAATCCCCGTGTACCTCTAGGCGTTGGATACCCATGGATACTGCTATCCGGAGACCATGTAGGAGGGCCTCGTATTTGGCTGCATTGTTGGAATCCGTGTACATGATCTGGAGCACATATTGGACTGTGCGTGCTAGCCTTGTTAAGGTCTTTGAAATCGACACACAGGCGCCAGGATTTGTCCTTCTTTGGTACCATCACCAGGTTTGCTAGCCAGTCCGGATGTTTTATGTCTCTAATGAATCCGGCCTCCAATAGCTTGGCTAGCTCCTCCCCCATAGCATGTCTCTTGGGTTCGGAAAAACGCCGAAGGGCTTGTTTGACAGGTTTGAATCCTTTTAGGATATTTAAGCTGTGTTCGGCCAGCCTGCGTGGGATCCCTGGCATGTCTGAAGGGTGCCAGGCGAAAATGTCCTAGTTCTCTCGTAGGAACTCTCGCAGTGCGGCGTCTACATCAGGGTTCAGTCGCGCCCCGATGGAAGCTGTTTTATTGGGGTCCGTTGGATGGACCTGGAATTTGACTATTTCGTCGGCTGGCTTGAAGGATGTGGATTTGGATCTCTTGTCGAGTATCACATCATCCCTGTTAACCGTGGAGTGCAGCACAGTCAGTTCCTCGGCCGCTAAGGCTTCGGATAGTGCCTCAAGGGTTAATGCGGCCGCCTTGTTTTCGGTGCGGAGTGCTATGTCCGGATCACTAACTAGAGTGATAATTCCTTTCGGCCCGGGCATCTTGAGCTTCATGTACCCGTAATGGGGTATTGCTTGGAAGATTGTGAATGCTTCCCGCCCTAGTAAAGCGTGATATCCGCTTTTGAACGGGGCCACCTGAAACGTGACTTCTTCGGACCTGTAATTATCCGGCGTGCCGAACACCATATCTAGTGTGATTTTTCCTGTGCAGCACACTTCCCGACTGGGGATTATTCCTCTAAAGGTTGTGCTGCTTCGCTCGATGCGGTTCCAGTCTATTCCCATTTTTTGAAGGGTTTCCTCATAAATGAGGTTTAGTCCGCTGCCTCCATCCATGAGTACCTTGGTGAGGCGAAAGCCGTCCACTATGGGACTGAGGACCAATGCGACTGGTGCTCGGGCTGTTCGGAATTTAGGTTCATCACTTGCGTTGAAGGTGATAGCAGTGTCGCTCCATGGGTTTATTGTTGCTACTTGATAGACTTCGGCGAGGCTGTGGAGTGTTCTTTTTCGCATATTATTTGATGCGAAAGTCTCGAAGACTGTGAGAACGGTACTGGTGTCCTCGGGCCGGCTTTCTGCGGCCTCCAAAATTAAGAGGTCCTCGCCAATTTTGGCCACCTGCCGAAGTATCCAACATGCTCTAAGGCTGTGAGTTGGTGTGGCGTCCTCTGTACTGTGAATTTTACAGGGTCCATCAAGCCACCTTTCCAGTATGGTTCCATGCCCTGTAGAGGGTTTTGGCTTTTTGGTGTTTATCCCGGGTGTCCTATGATGATGCACCCTCTTAGTTCGGACGGGATTACTATTCAAGGCCAGATTATCCCAAAATTTTATTTCGGTTTTCCAGGCACTTTCCATCGCATAGTATTTTTGTACTATGGATGCCAAGTCAGCGAAGCGTGTAATATCACGACGACTTATGGCGTTAAGGATTCCCTCGTCCGTGCAATTACTGCAGAAAATTGAGATTGCGTCTCCCTCGCGGCAATCCTTTATCCTGTTCATAACCAGGAGGAATCTGGCACAGTAATGATGTACTGTTTCCTCGGGCTTCTGCCTGATTTGGGAGAGATTGCTTATGTTCGGGTGCGCGGGTGTCGTTGAATCTGAAACCTCACCCAATCCAAGATTCGATGGTCGAAGAGTTTCCGAACTCTAAAGTTCGGATTCTTGGATGTTGTCCAATGAATCTAGCCTGTTGCCTGATCCTAAGCTCAGGTCTTGAGTTACATCCTCCCCTCCGCGGGTATCCGGCTTGGAGGGGTCAGAAATTCGGACGTAGCTAGTCCTTAAAATAGATGAAGAGTCGCCGCACTGCACCTCTACCACGGCAACGTGGTGGGTGACTTGGGGAGAGTTAATTTCTCTTAGATCGGGTTTAAGCCCAACCTGGTCGTAATCCGTAGCGACCCCAGGGCGGTGATGCGATCCAAGAGCTCGTTTACGGAAGAGAGCTCCATTGGATCTAGCTGCTCGACGAGCTCCGAGCTGACGTGTAGGTTGCTTTTGATGACCCGAGAGGTCACCGTCGGCGCAACAGCCGAACAGGCGGTCATGAGGAAACCACCTAGCCGGAGAGTTTGGCCGACAGCCAAGGCTCCCTTAGTAACGGTGCCGTCTTTAAAGACGGGAGGAGGCATCCTTCCTGATTGCGACGGCATAGAGGAACTCTCAATGAAAGCACCAATGTCGGTGTCAAAACCGGCGGATCTTGGGTAGGGGGTCCCGAACTGTGCGTCAAGGCCGGATGGTAACAGGAGACTAGGGACACGATGTTTTTACCCAGGTTCGGGCCCTCTCGATGGAGGTAATACCCTACTCCTGCTTGATTAATATTGATGATATGGGTAGTACAAGAGTAGATCTACCACGAGATCAAGGAGGCTAAACCCTAGAAGCTAGCCTATGGTATGATTGCTGTGTATGGAGTTGATGTCCTACGGACTACAACCCTCCGGTTTATATAGACACCGAATAGGGTTAGGGTTACACAGAGACGGTTATAATGGTAGGAGATCTTGAATATCCGCATCGCCAAGCTTGCCTTCCACGCCAAGGAAAGTCCCATCCGGACACGGGACGGAGTCTTCAATCTTGTATCTTCATAGTCCAGGAGTCCGGCGAAGGTATAGTCCGGCTACCCGAACACCCCCTAATCCAGGACTCCCTCAGGCACTTTGAGGAGATGACTATTTTTGATCGCGTTGCGTGGATGATTCTACAGTGACAGAAATGTCGGCTCGTCCTCTTCGAAGATAGATAAGTTGTAGTTAACTCACGCGAAATAAAGAGATCATTGTGGCTGGTGTGCCGAATGATTTTCCATGTCATGTTGTTGAAATTGGCGCGGCGTCTGCAGACATGTCAAGAAATGGAGTCGAAGATTAGGCTCATCGGGCGGCGCAGCTCCACCGCTGGCGTTACTCTGGTTAACTGAATGATGGACGTGCTTCGCACGTGTGTGTGTGTGTGTGTGGTTTGGTTCGGTCGAGTGGCAGGTTGGCAGGGCTTCTATTGGTTTCTAAGAACCAAGATATGAGTTGTCAGCAACAACCCTTTGAGAGTTCAGCAAGGGAATGGACACGTCTAGCAATCCAAAGTCATGATGAACGATGGTGGGATTGAAAGTGCAACTAATCCCCCGGTGGTTTTAGTAATTAATAACAACATATAAGTCATTCATCTAATGCACATTGATAATAGATTTCAAAAAAGATCAATGATTGGCATGGCAAGGACTAGTTGATGTGGACCTCTCAAAATGCCAAGGACAAAGATTGGCAAAGCTTCAAGACTCTACATTTTTGGTTAAGTGATCCAAGATCACATTGAGTCCATAGGAAAGCCAATACTATTAAAAGGGGATGGCGTTTTAATCATGATTCAATTACTCAAAATGCTTAGTGATATTGCTCCAAAACCCGCAACTACTCCACTTCACTCGTATCCAAAACCCTAAATATCCATCTCGGTCCCATCGAAACATTCCCATCTGGACCCACCGAGATGATTGCCACTTCTTGAGCTTGCCTTGGTTTTCCCCTTGAAGAGGAAATGGCAAAGTAATATAAGTATTTCCCTCAGTTAAGAACCAAGGTATCAATTCAGTAGGAGGAACACACAAGTATCCAATAGTTATACATGCACAAACAAACAAATACTTGAACCCAACGCGATAAAGGGGTGTCAATCCCTTCAAGGTTACTTGCAAGGATGAGATCTGATAGTGGTAGATGCAAAATAAATAAAAGTAAATAAAACTCAGCGAGGTATTTTTGTGTTTTTTATTTTGTAGATCGAAAGCAATATGATAAAAGATAGACCCGGGGGGCATAGTGTTCACTAGAGGCTTCTCTCTTGAAAGAAAACATACGGTGGGTAAACAAATTACTGTTGAGCAATTGATAGAAAAGCACACAGTTATGATGATATCCAAGGCAATGATCATGTATATAGGCATCCGAGACAAGTAGACCGACTCTTGCCTGCATCTACTACTACTCCACACATTGCGCTCTATCCAGCATGCATCTAGTGTATTAAGTTAACAAGAATGGAGTAACGCCTTAAGCAAGATGACATGATGTAGAGAGATAGATCCAAGCAATATGAATAACCCCATCTTTTATCCTTAATGGCAACAATACAAATACGTGTCATGTCCCTTTCTGTCACGGGGATTGAGCACCGCAAGATTGAACCCATTACAAAGCACCTCTCCCATTTCAAGAAAAATCAATCTAGTTGGCCAAACCAATTCAATAGATCGGAGAAAAAAAATACAAAGCTATCTTAATCATGCGTAAAAGAGTTCAGAGAAGACTCAAATAATATTCATAGATAATCTGATCATAAACCCACAATTCATCGGATGTCAACAAACACACCGCAAAAGAAGATTACATCGAATAGATCTCCAAGAACATCGAGGAGAACATTGTAGTGAAGATCAAAGAGAGAGAAAGAAGCCATCTAGCTACTAGATATAGACCCGTAGGTCCACGGTGAACTACTCACACATCATCGGAAGGGCAGCAAGGTTGATGTAGAAGCCCTCCGTGATCGAATCCCCTCCGGCAGAGTACCGGAAAAGGTCTCTAGATGGGATCTCTCGGGAATAGGAACTTGCGGCGGCGGAAAAAGTATTTTAGGTTGCTCACTGGTCTTCGGGGAATATTTGGGAATTTAGAGAAGAAGAATTAGGGTTAGGGGAGCCAAGGGGGGCCCACAAGCCCGGGGGGCGCCCTAAGATCTTGTCGTCGCCTCGTGGGTTCCCTAGCCTCTTCCCGAAGCTTCCTGGGTGTCTTGTGGTCCAAGAAAAATCATCAAAAAGTTCCGTTCCATTTGGACTCTTTTGATATTGGTTTTCTGTAAAGCCAAAAATAAGGAAAAAATAGCAACTGGCACTTGGCACTAGGTTAATAGGTTAGTCCCAAAAATGATATAAAAAGCATAATAATGCATATAAAACATCCAAGATTGATAATATAATAGCATGGAACAATAAAAATTATAGATACGTTGGAGACGTATCAATGATCACATACAATGCCACGTGCCAAACCCTCACACTTCGGTACTGCCGAAATGGATCTCGGTCTCACCGAGATGGCCTGGCCAAGTTTCTGTGATGAAGTCGCTTCATTTTGGAATCACCAAGATGAACCGATCGGAATTTCTAAAATGAGGTCTTGCCCTAGCCATTGCACTTCGCTCTCACCGAAAAGCCTAACATTCACGTCTTTTACACTAGTCGGTCTCACCGATATTTTCATGTCGGTGTCACCGAATTGGGTCAAAGCCATGTAACAGTTGGATTTTTTGTGCTACCTAAGTATACCCCTTTGTCGGTGTCAAAACCGGCGGATCTCGGGTAGGGGGTCCAGAACTGTGCGTCTAAGGCGGATGGTAACAGGAGGCGGGGGACACGATGTTTACCCAGGTTCGGGCCCTCTCGACGGAGGTAATACCCTACTTCATGCTTGATTGATCTTGATGATATGAGTATTACAAGAGTTGATCTACCACGAGATCGTAGATGCTAAACCCTAGAAGCTAGCCTATGGTATGATTGTTGTTGTCCTACGGACTAAGCCCTCCGGTTTATATAGACATCAGAGGGGGCTAGGGTAACACCGAGTCGGTTACAAGGGAGGAGATCTACATATCCGTATTGCCAAGCTTGCCTTCCACGCCAAGGAGAGTCCCATCCGGACACGGGACAAAGTCTTCAATCTTGTATCTTCATAGTCCAACAGTCCGGCTAAAGTATATAGTCTGGCCATCCGAGGACCCCCTAATCCAGGACTCCCTCAGTAGCCCCTGAACCAGGCTTCAATGACGATGAGTCTGGCGCGCAGATTGACTTCGGCATTGCAAGGCGGGTTCTTCCTCCGAATACTCCATAGAAGATTTTGAACACAAGGATAGTGTCCGGCTCTGCAAAATAAATTCCACATACCACCGTAGAGAGAATAATATTTTCCACAAATCTAATCTGCTGACACATTCTGTAGTATGACATCATACCACGCCCTGGTCATTATTCAAACCATTTTTCTCAACCAGCTACTGCACATATTGCGAGGCAGTTTTCTTGGCACGTCTTGTCGAAGCAGAGATCGTGTCCCCTTATCACGGGATTCTCATCAATACGGGTGTGGGTAACCCAACCGTGCCATCAATTACGGCGCTTGGGGAATAAGCGAGTTCACCAGGCAGGTGGGGAGGTGTATAACTTCTTTCGCCCTTATAAAGAGACAAGGATTCCCCCCTTTTTACCCACGCCTTCTTCCTCCTTGCTCATCCATTCTTGCGCACTCGAGCTCCAGCACCCAAGTTCGCGTTTTTCTCCTCAAACCACTCCAAGCATGTCCGAAGCGGGAGGCAAGTGGATGGTCTCCTCCGTCATGGAGGAGGACATCAAAAAGCTACGGGGAGCAGGATATCGCACACCGGCTGCCAGATGAGGGGCAGATCGTCCCTACTCCAGAACCCCATGAGAGGGTGGTTTTTCTTACCCACTTTGTCCGCGGACTGGGATTTCCCCTCCACCCGTTTGTCTGCGGGCTCATGTTCTACTACGGGCTGGATTTTCACGATCTGGCCCCCAATTTCATCCTCAACATCTAAGCGTTTATCGTCGTGTGCGAGGCCTTCCTCCGCATCAAGCCCCACTTCGGCCTATGGTTAAAGACCTTCAATGTTAAACCGAAGGTGGTGGTCGGCCAGCAAGCGAGGCGCCATGGTGGACAAAATGCCAACGTCATCTGGCTCGAAGGCTCCTATGTGGAGACCATAAAGGGGTGGCAATCGGGGTGGTTCTACATCACCGAGCCGCGCGACACCAACTGGGTGGCGACCCTCGAGTTTCGATCCGGAATCCCCACTCGGCTCACCTCCTGGAAAGAGAAGGGCCTATCTTGGGGTTCCCCGGTAGAGCTGACCGGACTCCAGACCTGCGTCAAGAACATGATGAGAAAGAAAATCAAGCTCGTCAACATGGTCCAAGTCATGCTCTTCCGCTGGATCCTCCCGTGTCAAAGACGGGCATTCAATTTGTGGGAGTTCGACCCGGCCGAGCACCAGACGCTACTAAGGATCTTCGACACAATGCACAAGGACGTCTGGAAGGTGCTGTTCAAGGGTGCCGAGGTACCTCCTCCCCTTAATGAGGACCGCAGACTCAGCACAAAGCGCCCTGCCAATCTGGTAAGTCTTCTATATCTTATAAGATGTTTATTCTCCCCAGTTTAACCACGCGCGGGATCTAAGCCACCATGCCATTTAACAAGACTGGGTGGTGACAACGGAGCAGATCGATTGCCCAGCCCCCCTGCCCGAAGATCCAGCAGATGCTCTTCTAACGGACATGCTGGTTCCGGCGCCTTATGAGGTGCCGGTGAAGAAGGCCAAGAAGAAGGCCACGGGGACCAGGAAGGGTCTCCAGCGCAAGGTTATATCGGACTCATCGTCCGATAACACCGAGGCGCACTCCTCCCACGAAAATGAGGAGGAGGAAGAGGAAAGTTCTCCCCCCCTGCCCGGGGAGACAAGAAAAGGAAGGCCGCCCCATCCGGGGAGGCCGAAGGGTCCAAGAAGGGAAGGACCCTCCTCCCGGACTGCTCCACGACGTCCGCCTATAACGACGACGAGTGGTTGCCCAGGGACAAGCCCCTGGCGAAGTCGTAAGTATCCGGATACCATAATAATTCTTGGTATGTCTTATTGTACTGTTTCTTATCACGCTGCACGTGATTACGCAGCCCCTCCCGAGCCCGCATCGACGTATCTTCGTTGGATGATTCTTTGGGCCCGTCGGACCTGAACAGCGATTCACTTCCGACCGCCTCCTCCCTTCGCCCTACGGACAACGTCAAGGTGTTGTCTCAAAGGGCACTGGACCAAGGGGAGGTAGTCCTGGAGGTGCCTCAAGGCGACATTCCAGACACTGGGCGCAAGGGGAGCAAGACTCCCATGGGCTCCGATGACGGAGGCAGCAAATTCGGCCCCCAGCCGAATACTGCGCCGAAACCTCCATTGGTTCCGGACTCTGCCAGGCAACCCCTCGCTAAGAGGGGAAAGCCTCCTGTGCCGATGTCCTCTGTCCATCCAGAGGCATCGAACGACTTGCTGGAAGCGCTTTGCGGCGCTTCCATCGATGAAGAGCACTGCACTATCATGAGTGCGGTGATCGAAAAGGTTTAGTCCGCCAAGAGCGGACTGACTGAAGCCTGTACCAGCCTCCTAACAGGCTTTGAGGTAAGCTACCGGATTATAAAAGAATATTGCCGCATAGACAGTAGCCCCTGATGCTTTTTTTGGCGTTCGCGAAGAAAGGCCGAATAGAGGATCAAATAATGACCACAGGAGTCTAATCGGAATACGTCTATGTGCATATGCAGGCTTCACTACTAGCCGCTGTTGCACGTACTGCGGAGGTCGCTGCACTGAAGCAGGACCTTGAGCGGTCCAAGGAAGAGCTCGGCCTTACCAAGAGGCAGCTTGAAGAGAACAAAGGTAAGTGATACCCTGTCTGTATATTAAAAAGAGTTTGATTTTAGAATAATAGGATCGTCATGAATTGTGCTAGGGGCCACGACCGAAGTGGCGGCCCTGCAGAAGGCGCTATTCGAGGCCGAAGACAAAGCGGCCAAGGAGCGCATCGAGCGAGAAAAGCAAGAAGCCCGGGTAGGCGAGGTGCAGCAAGAGCTCCAGGCTCTCATCAAGAAACACGAGTCCTTGGAGCTTGACTCTAAGACGCAAGAGTCCGAGCTTGCAAAGGCACTCGAGAGTGCACGAAACGCCAAGGCTGAAGCCCAAAAGGCTCTCCAGGAAATTGAGGCAGTTAAGAAGATAGCAGCAGCTAAGGCATTCATTATGCAGAGCAAGCATGTGAAGGAAACTTTCCTTTTACTTACCCGAGTTCGGAGCTCTCGAGGAGCGTTCGCAGATCTACCCCGCAGTGTGTCGGATGCCGTGGAGTTCTACCGGGCTGAGGAGGGGAGCTCGACAGAGAAGTTGTTCTGGTCTCAGTATACTGGGACCGAACACCCAATGCCCTTGAGCGACTAGCTGAAGCAACTGGTCGAGCTCCACAAGGCGGCTGAACAGGCCATGAAGGGTCTTATAGTCCAGATGTGTCCTGGCGAGCCCCTTCCTGATAGCTACTTCGGTCTGGTGAGGCGGCTTGTGAATGCTTGCCCACGGCTTGAGGTCATAAAGCGGCCCGTCTGCATTGAGGGTGCGCGCCGGGCTTTTGCTCGGGCGAAGATGCACTGGGCGAAGCTGGACGCCGAAAAGCTGGTGAAGGAGGGGCCGCCGGAAGGCAAGGAGCATCGCCACCCCGAAAAGTATTATGAAAGTGTCCTGAAGGGTGCTTGTCTTGTGGCGGATGAATGTGCGAAGGATGTAATATTTGAATAAATGTACTCATGTGATCCTGCAATATGAAACGAGTTCATTTGCACTATGCAACGCTTGTGAATTTAAAATATTACCTTCTGTGCGGCCGTTTATAAAATCTGAGAGTTGGCCAGTCGTTGGCTTCTGCCCCCATGTAACTAGTACTGGGGTGTTCAGGATAAATCTGAGCACTCTTTATCCCAATTTTGGCTCTTTCGAGGGAGGTGTTCAGCGCAACGAACCAGGCAATCGGACTATAAGGCTTTATCACTCTCACTTAGCCATAGAAGTCTATAATTTTAAATTTTGGCGAAGCCCCTAGTATTTGGAAGGCCGAATTTGGGGTGATATATATGCCTAAGTCGGGCAAGGCCGACTCCTCGCCCGAAGCGGAAAAAGTCTTTAAGGACTTGAGACCTCTCGAACAGTGACCAGCTCTCGCCTTATCATGAGAGTAAGTTTTCGGCTTTCTCTACTGAGGTGCTCGTCCGGAAGAACCGGGACCACTACAAAAAAATACACTTCCGTGATGATACGTTTTTTTCATAGTAGGTCGCGTTTTTTTGTCATGCATGTACATCCATGACAAATTTATGACAGAATCAAGATAGTCATACCTGTGCTATCGTAGAAGTGTTCCATGACATTACCAAAATTATCATCACGGAAGTGTCCACTTCCATGACGATAAATCGCGCGTCACAGAAGTGCTTTCGTCAAGGGTGACCGACACGTGGCATCCACCATAACGGAACGCCGTTAATCTACCGGGTCGGGTTTTGGATCCGATAACCCGTTAACAGCCCCTACCAATGGGAAATTTCCACATGTAAAATTCTTATTGGCCGGACGAAACACGTGTCAGCTCGTTAGTGGGTCAGATAGGCGCCTATGATACGTCGACACGTGGCACGGCCCAACAGAGGCCTATTCCTATGAAAAGGCCGGCCCATTTGACTTGGTCAAAAGCTGGCGGGCCGGCCCATGGAAAGCCTGTTAGCGGCCTGTTCGCATATAGCCCATTTACAGCCCGCTAACCTAAGGCCCATTACACCCTATTCGAATTAGGCCCAACCCATTTTCACTTCTGGCCCATGTATGGCCCATGACGTCTTTCGGCCCATATGAGGCCCTATGTAACTCTTGGCCTATTAACGGCCCGTGGTGAACCTGGCCCGTAATGAACAGTGTATTACTTTACACCCATTAACGGCCCGTGGTGAAACTGGCTCGTAATGAACAATGTATCACTTTATACCCATTAACGGTCCGTTATTCCGTTGGGCCGTTTCCAGCCCATGTTATCTTTCGGCCTTCTCAGAGCCCATTTATTCTTGGGCTCATTTCCAGCATTCGTTTACTTACGGCCCGTTACTGTCATTTTCTGCTTGTGGGCCAAATTCAGCCCATGGTTACAGTCGGCCCGTTTGTGGTCCGTTAATACGTTGGGCCGTTTTCATAGCGTCATCAAATATAGCCTATTAACGATGGCCCGTTACGGTCGGCCCATGAACGGACGATTCCAACTCTAGCCCGTTTACGGCCATAATGCGGCCTGTTATTGGCCCATGTTTGGCCAATCGATCATACGGCCCGTATAAGGCCCATTGATGATACGGTCCGTAGAAGGCCTACTGTTTATACGGTCCGTAGAAGGCCCACTGTTTCTACGGCCCGTAGGAGGCCCAGTGTCACTAAAGTAAATATTAGCCCATGGTTATTGTGGCCTAGTTTTAAAAAATACGTTATTGTAGCCACTAGTTAACCGCGGAAAAATAACTGCAATGACTACAAGCAAACAAATAAACAAGACAACAAGGAAATAAATAAGCAAGCAACTAACGCTAGGCTATCATGACTATTACACATATTACATCCACTGGGCATCAAAGTTCGCCACCAGTACAAATATAGGGAACAAAGCAGCATATCATATACACTGGCCGTCAAAATTGGCCACCAGTGCAAATAAACACGGCAGCAAAACAAGAGCATAACTGAAACAACTTCAGAAGAGCTCAAGAAACGTTATCCTGGGTATCCACCATGCTGGCAATAAGCTTAGCAAGCTGATTAGCTTTGTCCTGTTTGGCGCTAAAATCCTGCAACGCTTGCTGTTGCACCAGAAAGTATGCATCTGAATGCTCCAGGGACTTCCGCAGTCCTTCCGCTTCTTGTCGCAACACAGCTGATCGATGTCTTTCAGCTTGTAGTTGAGACTCAAGAAACCGAACTGATTCAGACAGTGAGTTTGAATAGCTTGTGCAAGCGGTAGTGGCCAGTAACTCCAACACTAAACCAAGACAGGATGTGTCACTATCCTGAACCTTATCTGCATTACTTCCTTTACCATTGCTTAAAAAGGCACTCTTCCCCAATATTCTGTCAGCATTCTAAAAGAAGAAACAAGCAGACACATAACAAGTTTAGCATGTACTAGTATATGAAACTCATTTCGGTGAACCAGTTCATTAGTAAGGTGGACAGGATTAAACTACCAAGTCTTCTATTGCCAAGTACTAGTACATAATAAAAGCATCAAACAAACATATATCTATGTCCTATGGTAGCAATGGAATCTTAAATTAGAACAGTTGTTCTTCAGGTTTAGGCACTTGTTCTACATGAACAGAGTACAGTAAGACGCAAGAATATAATACTTAAAAATAGAAAATGAGCTCATAGACCTTACCACATTCTTGGTTCGGGACCAGTACAGAACAAGGCGTTCCCATTCATCGTCCAGTAAATGTGTCTCAGGAGAACGTAAGGGAATTTGATGAGTTTCTTTGCCGGTGAAGTACGTTTTCTTCAGGTAATTCCGATACTTCCACCAAGCATTCTTGAAGATAGCAGAGGTATTAGCACAGGTTACCTCATCCTGAGTTTCCAAATTGGTCCTTCTCTATAGAAAAAATGGGAAAATTTGTTGTATTATAACCATCATGGAGGTAGGATGTATGGGACGAAGCAAAGTAATTGCCATGAATAACATTACTTACACATAACTCCTGGACAAACACCTGCAACTGGCATTTTCCTTCATCTTCAGTATAATATTTCCAAGATGGGAAGATACTCAGATACGATTTAACAACATGAAATGCGATAGATGCTAAACTACGACTAGCTGGTTGTACTTCCTCCACAGGAATAGGCGTACTAACTGGTGGAGTTGGGGTTCACTGTGATAGTACTGGCCCTTTGGGCACTGGAGCTACCTTACTAACTGCTCTTGTTTGGGAACTCTGTGGTGGAGATGGTGTTGTGTCAACAGGAACTGGGTTACTATTGGCTGGGGTTGGGGTTAGATTGGGTGAAGCTGGTTCTCTGTCCATCGTAGTAGGGGTACAATCTGTGAGAGTTTGGGTTATGTGTGGTAGGGCTGGTTCTTGTGCATGTACAACCAGGGTGCTATCTCCACCAAGAGGTAGCACTGTTTTATTTGAAGACCGTGTTTTTAGTCCGCTAGATACTGGCATCACCCGCTCCAATTCAAATGGCTGATAAACAGGAAACATAGTTGAATGTACAAACATTGTATGAGAGACAGATGCAATAGATAGTGTGGAAAAAAGAGGGCATGAAATAGTTGACAGGTATATTGTTTAACTAAAAGGATAGCATGACATAATTTCACATATATGATGTCTATCTAAACTGGATAGCATAGCATAACATAATTCAAAGATATGATGAATAACTAAACAGGATCGCATGACATAATTCACCTACATGTTATCTAAGTAATCAGGATTGCATCATTTAATTCACATATATGATTTATATGCTAAACAGAGGGCATTCGATATGATGTCTGAACTAAGAACATGGTGTTGAATATTGTGTATATGATGTCTAAACTATGCAATGCAAGACACCGTATGCATGATATGAGCAGTATAACCATGCCAAGTTAGAGCATACACCTCAGTGGGGGAATAGGACTGGTCATCTGTCTCTGAATCCATCTCCGAGGAGCTATCGGGACCCAACAAGAGATCTGCTTCGACAGGTAGCACTATCTGCTCTGAAGGCCTTGTTTTCACTCCAGATTTTTCCATCTCCCACCCAAATGGCTGATTCACAGGAAGAGTAGTTTAACGTACAAACATTGTCGACAAATGGAAATGTAATGAGGAAAAGGATGGGCAAGATATCATTCAAATATATGATGCCTGGTTAAACAGGATGGCATTGCACATTTCACATATATTATGGCTGGCTAAAAGACATGAGACTACATAATTCCCATATATGATATAGAAACTAAACATGTGGCATTACAGAACATGTCTAAACTAAGAAGATGACATATATGATGTCAAAAGTAGGCACTGCAAGGAAACATATGCATGATATGACTAACATCATCATGCCAAGGTAGAGCAAACACCTTGGGGGGTAAATAGGAGTGGTCAGCGGCGTCCGAATCCGCCTCAGAACAGATATCTTCCTCTAGATTACAATCTGGAGAGAGGGGTGGGGAGGGTTTGCCATTGAACCCACCATGGAGCGATGTCTGCATGACATTGTATTGCTGCGCAAAACTCTTCTCTTTTTCTCTACATGTTTAGCATGATTGTGTACAATATCTGACATGCATACGAAAAAAATATGGTGAGATTATGTAAGGAGAGCATGCAGAAATTTAGAGTGATGGTAACAACCAGTGGATCGATGTTTTTCCGTTGAACCAAAATAGCCCTAATGGATCGACGTGAATGTATAGTAATAAGTGATGCAACAAGTGTACAACCTCTTTGCCGTAGCCGTGTCGACCTCAGCATCATTGGGTTGGTCGCTGAAGCAGTTGAGGCAGAGGTGGCTGTTGGAGGTGTGGAGGAAGATCTGAGGAATCTGTAGACGGCGTCCAGGGCACTGCTCTGTTGTGATGGATCGTTCTGTCGTTGGAGCAGCTCCGGTGAGCCGTAAGACGTCAAGGCTGAAGCAGCACAAGACAGACATCGTCAATCTCAAGTGGGATTCTAATAGCATCTCCAATAGATGATGTAAAATGGATGTAAAATTAAAATCACCAAAAACCACCTGACTACAATAGATGAGGTAAAAACTGTTGACTCTGAACTTAACTGTCGAAACTGAAATTTATTGTGGAATCTGAATGCTACTGTCGAAACTGAACGCAATGGTAGCAGAGAGGCACTTGACATGTAGTTTAGGGAGGGCCTGCAGTTCATCTTCAACCTGCACCCCCCCTGAGCCGCCAGCCACCACCGGCCGAACCGCCGGCCCCAGCGCCGCCTCGCCGCCCCAAAACAACTCGCCACCGCCGCCCCGGCCAGCCCTCTAGGCCCCCCGCCCCCACCCTGAACCCTAAGATAGATAGTGGGGTACCTCTCCGGTGAGCCCCCGTCCCTGCTGCAGGTGGTTCTTCCTTAACTCCGGCAAGCCCCCAACCCCTGAAAATCGACTGACCCAAAAGTCGATTCAGTCGACTGAAGTGTGGCTTAATCGGAGCAGAGCAGTAGCACAAGCGAGGGGGAGAGCAGCAGCAGCAGCTGGGCGAGCGAGCGAGCGAGCGAGAGCCGGAGCAGCGCAGCAGCAGCAGCAGATCCAGCTGGTATGGCCGCCGCCGCCGAAGGGGCCTCGCACTAGGGGAGAGCCGCCATGGAGATATCGCCCGCGGCGCCGGCTTCAAGGTAGCCGCTCCATGGGGGTGCGGGATGGAGCACCGTCGGTGCCGGGAGGTCGAGTTAAGGAGAAGGTGCGATGCGATGAGTGTACAACCTCTTTGGTGGCGCCGAGTAGGCCTCTGCTTCGTCCAAGGAGTCAGTGAGGATGCTGCGGTTCCGGTGGAGCAGGTTAAGGCGGCGCTGTGGGGATGGAGTAGCTGCGATAGACGAGGCGATCGTCGGAGCAGCTCCTTGGAGGTGGAGGTCGGGGCGGCTGAACCGGCGGGACGGCGAGATGGACGACGGATCCTCATCCGAGGAGGTGGGCGAGGGACGTCGAGCTATTGCGGTGGACGAGTCGTCGGGGAAGAGGCTCCGGCTGGGCAGCGGTGACGTGGCGGACGGAGGAAGGTGGGGTTTCGCGGCTGGAGCAGAGAGGTTATGGTGGCCTGGGATTTCGAATGGCGAAAAGGGGGCGATGCGAGAGGGTGAAGCGTGACTTAGGAATGTGCTTGTCCAAAATGTAGGGTGTGTTACAAAAGTACCCCCCATCGATTTGAACTAGCGGCCCTTTCAGCTCAGGGTTAGAAGGGGGATTTCGCGTGTCGGGATTTGGCAGCTGGAGGGAGTTTTCGCGTGCGTTGTAATTTCGGGATAGCAAGGCGCGGGTTGTGAAGGCGCCAGTTTTGGGAGCACGATATCTAAATTTTCAGGATATAACAAGATGCGGGTTGAATTTTAGGGACAAGCCTAATGTGTCGTAATATTGTACTTGTACGTACCAAATCAATTCGCACTTCCCTCAACCAAGAAGAAAATGAAAAAAATAAAACTATTCACACCACACAAAGAGAGAGTCTTGCCCCGTTTTACTATACAAATGCTATTCAAAGCTACTCCCTCCTTCCGTCTATATAGGGCCTAATGCGTTTTTCGATGCTAACTTTGACCAAATATTAGAGCAATGATATATGACATGCAACTTACACAAAGCACACCATTAAATTCGTCTGTGAAAGGTTCTTTCAATGATATAATTTTCACATTGTGCATGTCATGTACTATTAATCTTGTCAATAGTCAAAGGCGGTCTTAAAAATCTCATTACGCCCTATATAGATGGAAGGAGGGAGTATGAATCCATGTTATGTCCGATTAAATTTTTTTGCTTGCTGTATAATGCATGTAACCTACTCATACCAACATTTTAGTGCATTCCAAATGTCTATACTACCGCTGCAATTCGAACTAAATTTGAATTCGTTTCTCTATTTCAATAAGAATCTACAATCATGATTGTTGCCAACTTCAACCATCATAGTTTCCTTGCTATCCGCCACATATAAATCAGACGGCCTATAATGCAGGATGGTAGGCACACCATCATCAACAACTCCGTCTTTTTATAAGAGTAGAGATAAAATATATTAAATGTAGTATACCATGTTCATAACCACACCATGTGTATCACCATTATATATATTCACACATCCATCGGTTTGAAACACTATGATAAATTCTTCAAATATCCGAATTCGCTTTTTATAATGAAGTATATATGATCTCTATTCGTCTTTTACACCCACACAACTCTCTTATACTTGTAGCTAGTGCTAACTTTCTCGTGTGCATGCACGCGCCCGCATCCGTCTCACCCTCCCTCAGCATTCTCTAGCTCCATCACGCAAATTCATCTTTTCACTTTAGGTCGTTCACCCATGGTGTGTGTAGGCCCCCCAGCTCCTTCTTTACGGCACACGTCGATCGATATGCCTCTCTAGCCAGGTGTGCCTAGCACAAACACAAGCTTCCCCTCTTCTCTTGTCACCGTCCATGCCTCACTCCCACCACTCTTTTCATCGTTCTCGTACTCGCACACTCCTCCCCCTCGATATAGTATGCCTCTCATACCACCTCCTACATGCATCCCTCTCTCTATCCTTCTCCTCGTGCCTCATTTGCTTCTAACACACACATGCATGTATACCGATCGATCTCCCAACATATACCTAGATCGACTTTAACTACCCCCCATCGATCGACATACCTCACAAGTTATGTCTCTCCTTTATCTTACAAAGGGCGATTGATCTTCCTATGTAGTTACGTCTGCTTACCACAGCCACATCGTCCCCCTCATCATTCGTGCATGCCTCCTGACCCGTCTCTCACACGCACGTGCACAGACAACAAGCAACCATCTCCTCTCTTATTGATATTGCGGGCGTGCCCTCCGTTTGTCTAGCAAGCCTATCCCACCATTTGTTAGAAGCAACTCCACTACCACCCCCTCCAACACTCTAGCTCTGTCTCTCTCCCAACCTTATTCATCTCCTGCACATATGCATGGATGCCGATTGATCTCCCTTAATACATGAGGCAGATCGATCTCCTTAATACATGAGGTAGGCCTCTCTCCTCCTCCACACATATACCAGCCATTGTACCTCTATAGTTAATTGGGCCTCCCTCTTCCCCCACCACACACCGATAGTCGAGCGCTGCAGGTAGGTATCCATGCCACAGAGACAAACTGCACATGTCCCATCTCACGTTCCAGTAGGCCAGCCACTCTATATCTTTGACGTGGGCACACACAAATTCGATGGCACTCTTTATCGATCGCGCGCGCACACACACACACACACATCATCCCTCTCTTAGATTCTATGGACACCTCAAGCCGATGATACCTCCACTCTCTTCTCGTGGATCGCCCCCTCTATATATATGTTATATCCAGGACTCTATTTCACACACATTGCATATGTTAAATTTTTGATTGACCCCCCCCCCACAAAAAAACTCTCAAGAACCCACACACTATATCTCTCTAGGTTTGTATCTCTCTCACACAACCCCACGTAGGTGGTGTACGTATACAAGAAGAGAATAGGTGCACCGTGCACGTACTCACGCTTCGTGCCCAGCCACACCCGCGCGGGTACACGGTGGAGCTCATTTCTTTACGAAATGGCAGCCCACGTGCTAATTTGAACGCCTGTAGCGGTTGTTTACCTAGGGAGGTCGTGTACCACGCGTGCACGAAACAAAGTTCGACTTGACGCGTTGCCGCGTTATTTTTAAATAAAGTTATAGCGCTCAATGGCACGTACACAGAATATAAAACGATTTTTATGGAGGAAAAGGTAGTCCGCTCTTCAGAGTATCTCACACAAGGCTCCGGTGGCCTCTCTCTCTCTCACCGTTGGTCACTGATCCGGCCGCATCCCGTCCGCCGGGGGAAAGGGAGTGCGGTGGCCTCTCTCTCTCTCACCGTTGGTCACTGATCCGGCCGCATCCCGTCCGCCGGGGGAAAGGGAGTGCGGTGGCCTCTCTCTCTCTCTCACCGTTGGTCACTGATCCGGCCGCATCCCGTCCGCCGGGGGAAAGGGAGGAAGTGCATCGTTTCTCCGTTCGACGGCGCCGAGGCAGCACGTCCCGATCTGCGGTACACGCCGTTCTCTCTGACCAAGCTCCGGCGCGGCAGGGCCTACGCCACCTGCTCGCAGATTCCGCCCGCCGCCGCTCACCTAGTTACATCCCGACGACCTCCAGGTATCCCCTCCGGCCTTGCTCCACTGCCCGTTTTCCCACGTCGCTGCATGTGGATCTTCCATAGTTCTTTGCCCAAAACGTAGCTCGTCCGGCGTACTTTCCATATTGCATTCTCGTCCTCACACCGTTTTAGACAAACACAACCGTGTTGTTATCTTCCCTTAGGACAAGGAATATGCTTCTTTTTTGTCGTCGCATGTGTCATCAACTGTTATTGGCCAGTAATTGTTTCCTTTCTACCTCTTTTTTGCAAACAGGGCTATCCATTTCACCTCGTTGCTATTGCGACCTTTTGGTGAACTGCACAAATCACTTTTTTCTTAAGAGTGTTTTGTGCAGTTGTACTAAAATGTCACACGGGCAACGTCTCTACATTTCAGTGCGACTGCACAAAGGGAGATTGGTTTTGCTCTATCCTCCTCATCCAACTCCGAGCCTAATCTTCTCCAACTAGTTAGTCTTAAGAGAGACTGCAAAGGTGACCGGCTTCTATTTGTGTGTTTATTGTTTCATCAGCAGTCCTCTATTATCGTAATCACACTTGATATCTTTGGAACAGGGACGCTCAGCTCTATTTTAGTGGAACTGCACAAAATGATCGGAATGTTGCATGCTCCAGACAGCTACTTTTTTCCCAACATGCCTTGTTGATTTAGACAGAGCTGGGGGGACGTTGCTGCCAATGAAAGCATGGATCAATTTTAATTTAACACCTTCTCACAACTTTGTCTTCAGTTGTGATGTAATTATTAGCTCTGATCTGCTAATAATTGACATGCATTAGCAAGGAAGTTAGTTTTTTATTGTTTCCGAAAGAGCATCGATGGCAAGACACGCGAAACAAAAGCTGAAAGCTCACACCATTGTACAATTTCATGTCGCTGGAAAATTATTTGTATAGTACGTCAATTATGTAAACAAATGATGGAAGCTTGATAGCATTGCCAGAAGCCTCTTCATCATCCGGGTCCATGTGCCATGCACAAAATTATACTCCTTCGTTCCTAAATATTTGTCTTTTTACAAATTTCAAACGGGCATATTTTAGAGTGTAGATTCACTCATTTTGCTTCGTATGTGTACTCCCTCCGTTCCTAAATATTCTATTCGTCTTAACAGAGATTTCAACAAGTGACTACATACGGAGCAAAATGAGTGAATCTACACTCTAAAATATGTCTATATACATCCGTATGTGCCAGTCCATTTGAAATCTCTAAAAAGACAAATATTTGAGTAGTCACTCGTTGAAATCTCTAGAAAGACAAATACTCCGGAGTATATTTAAGAACCGAGGGGGTAGTGCACAACCGCATGGGAGACTCAGCCCGGTCGTTGCGCCGCATTAATAGTGAGTAATGAGCAGTCAAATCATAAGCCCCACCTTTCCCACTGTAAGTTGCTCTGAAGAAGCAACCATCAATACGCTCTTCTTTGAATCCGCTCATACTACTCCATCCGTCACTGTTTATACAGCGCGCTTCAGAAAAAAGAAAAAAATCTGTGGGACCAAGGCGACTAGCGATCGGCCTGAAAAATAGCATTGGTAGTTATAGCACGGCGTCTATTACTAGAGGGAATAATGCGTACACACATGCATGCAGTGCTTCCACCCCGGGTACACACATGCATGCACTCCGTAGTAGTACAGTACATGGAGAGAAAATTGTGGACTTGATTGCGGTTACCACGCCCTAATTAATTGAGCATTAAACCAAACGCGTCTAAAGTCTCTCTGGTGGTGGAAATGCATTGAGAGAAATGCATCATAATGAAGCGCGCCCTGTAAACTGTGACGGAGGGTGGAGTAGTATGAAGGTGCAAAACCAAGTACGCGTACTACTGCGCTTGGCTCTTCGCCCCTTCGTGAAGTCGAACAATGATGGTACTCCGCATGTTGGGTACTACAGTGTATGCCTCTGACAATCTGACACCGAATGGACTGATGCATGTCCACCGAGGGTAGGTTGCATTAGTCAAAAGGCGTAAGCGAGCTTCACCTTGTCCTGCAAGCTTCTCCTCGTTCTGCGAGTTGACGGGACACACCAAAAAGTAGTGCTAGTCCATACTCCCTCCTTTCCGGTTAATATGGCTTAATCTTTTTTGCGGGTAAATGAGAGAGCTTTATTCATATATAAGCATTCTTAGGACGATCAGCCAAGACACTGGTCACTAGGAAGCGAGGTACCCCGCAAAAAAAGAAGTAGGAAGCGAGGTGTTTCATCAAGCCAGCTCTCGGCCACATTCAAAGTGCAGCAAGCACGGTTCGCACGAAGATGCGCCGCAAGGTTTGCTGACCTGTTTACATGCTGAATAACAAAAAAAGAGGAAATATTACTGAGCGCTACTATTTGTAACAGGATATGAGCCAGAATTAAGCGAGAATTGTGGCGAGTGTTCCATGCAATCAACTTCCATTATCACATGCGAGAACCCTCGAAGAGAACCAAATGTGTTGAAGATTGCTTTATCACATTTTAAAATTATAATAAGAGTGCAGACGCTCCTCCATCCGGTTCCTAGTACTAGTATAGTACGTACCTTTATGGACTATAGTAGTAGTACTAGTAAACTTTGCGCTTGGCTGTTCGGGAAGTCGAACAATAATAGCACTAGTAGTATAGTGTATGCTTCTGGCAATCTGACACCGAATTAACTGTTGCACGTCCACCGCCTGAGCCAGGGAGAGCTTGCATTAGTCAAAAGTTTCTCCTTGTCCTGCGAGCCACCGCGCGCAAGCTTCTCCCGTCCTGCAACCTTCTCCTCGTTCGGCAAGTTGACGGGACACAACAAAGTAATGCTAGTCCATGCTGCCTCCTCTCCGGTTAATATGGCTTAATTTCAAACGAGATAAATACACTGTCTGTCACTGTATATTTGTAAAAATACGGTCAGTGGACTTCATAATACGCTCATTGCGCTCAATATATATATTTTCCGGTGTTCATACGGTCACTAGCTCACCCTGACTGAGTATGTGTGTGCATGCACGTGTAGGTTGAGCACTTGAGCGTGACCGTGTGTGTTCCGTCGTGTGCTCAGACATGCATGCATTAGGGCGTCGCGCGCGTTTTTGCGTCCATGTGTACGTGTGACTGTTGCATACACGTAGGGGGAGTACGTGTAGGGGCCACTAAGGAGCAGTCAAATCACACAGTAAGTTAGTCGGAAGAAGCAACCATCATTTCACTCTTGAATGACACGTACGCAATATAAAATGGTTGATATGGAGAGAAAAAGAAAACCACTATATATACACTAGCAGGAGCCTAAGCTACAAGCCTGCTTGCTTAGGTTGCTCTCTTCACAAGCATAGAACGACGGGCCCGATCCCGCAGCTGCGGGAAGGGAACAATGTTCTGCGTAGACGCGGTCGACATCGGCGAGGGAGAAAACCCACAGTCGGTGCGTCCCAATCGGGGTCACCACGGTATGGGCCGATGCCACTTCCCAACCACCCTTCTAGCTACAGCCCGACGTCCCAGGTAGTCCATCTTCCTTTTGGAGCCGGCTTGCTCCACTGCCGTAGCTCCATCTCCATGTCGATCTTTCTCTACTTCTACCGGCTTCTACTTGTGATGAGTTTATGTCCCATGAACTAGTGCCAGTACTATTATTCTAATCACACTTCTTGAATATCTTTGCCATCAGGGATGCTCAGGTTGATTTTAGTGGAACTACACAAAAGCATCGTATGATCCGAGGGTGCCAGCCGTCTTTCCTTCGACAGGTTCTACCTAGCCAGGAAATTAAATCATGTTTAGGGTTTAGGGTTTAAGTCGTAGTGACCCCATCAGTAGTTTTTCTATCGTACACGCTCTCACAACTTTTTTCTTTAGTTGTGAAGTAAATATTGGCTATGATCTGTGAATCATTGAGATGCATCAGCATGCGTGTTAGTTTTTCTTTGTATTTGATGGAATGTTGTAACGGGGCAACCTTGGAATAGGAATGAAAATGGAGTGGAAAAGTTTCCGTTTTTCCGGAGAAAAATGGAAACGGAGAGAAACCAACGTTTCGTTTCATTGGATCGCGCCATCGAGCAAAACCAACGTTTAAATCACGTCTGTCGTGTTCGTGTCTCACCCTCCTCCACGGCTCGACCCCACACGGTCGCTCGGCATGCCACTCACCGCAAACCGAGTAGTATACCATAACTTTCCCGCCTGCTTGTCGATGGATCGCGCCATGGAGTACTAGCACTACTGGAAGAGATTGACAAGTTGGGGGAGGACAGCTAGCTGTAGCACGGACTCCCAAGAACTTTTTACATGCATGTTGTAGCCGGCTATTGCGACCTTTGAACGCGGAGCAGCCGCGTGCACCCGGAAGCGGCGCGGGCGACGCTCTCTCGGCCGGCGCGCCGCTTCAATGCCGGCGCCAGTGAGAGGTCGCGTCCGCTCTGGCCGGGCATGAATGCGGCACTGACCGTTTCGGGCGGGAAGCACGCGCGGGTGATGAAGAGGGTTCGGGTTGGTCAGGACCGGCCGTGGCAGCGGTCCGGACGTGCGCAAACAAGAGATGTTGTACGTTAATATTGCTGCGTATATAATTAACAACGTAAATAATGTGCCAGTTGGACAAATATGATTGGAGATGGAGATGGAAATGGAATTTTACGTAAACACGGATATGCATGTCTATGTCTATGTGTGTGTGCGCGACGACTCTCGCGACCTGGAAGCGGGGGCATGTTTTTGATCGAGTTTTCTTTCTTGGTACGTTAGAAAATCAGTTTGTCTAATTCACATCTAGATGTTATTTAAGGATATCACATCTAAGCTCCCACAAGTATATAATGTAGCAACAAGAAACAAAAAAAACTAGGAAAAGACCACAAACAGAGTGGACATCAACTTATATGTGACATAACTATGTCACATCTAGATGTGTCCTAGACAGACCCTTAAAAAATTGTCCGCCAGTTTTCGTTTCTTTTTTCCGGGAATGCACGTATTCTATTTAAAACCACTGCTATGGAGAGATTTTTTACTCCATTATAGCCTCTTGTTTGATAGAGTTTCTCGCGTCTCGCTCTCTCACCCTCTCCATATCAAAACAAGATGACAGTGTCCACTCTATCTCTCTCCTCACCGGTGGTCACAGATCCGGCCGAATCCCGTCCGCTGCGGGAGGTGAGGAGGTGCAGCGTTGACGTTGTCGCCGTCGGCGACGGAGGAAGCCGATGCGCACCGTCCTCTCGGAGCCGGCGCTGGCGCGGACAAAGATCCTCCGCGCCCTTGTTCGCTGCCGTCGTGTGGGCAGATCCCGCCCGCCCGCCTAAACGACATCTCGCCCACCTGAGGTATAACTTCTTGTACTGGTCCAGCTCCCCAGGTCGCTGCGTGCGGGTTTTCTTCTATGCGACTACTCCCCAGCTCCCCATGCATAGTAGCTAGGGTTCGTCGGCTGGTCCAACATCACCTACTAGTACTATTATAGAGGAAATGCCACTCAAAAAGTTGTCCTGATTTATGCCTCGGTGGAGGTATACATGTTGTTTCGACAAAAAGTACATGGTGGTTGTGCGGTCATTGTCCATATGGTGGTAGTACTATCACTGGTTAAATGAAGAAATGCTTTTTTTCTCGGGTATCCTGGTTTAGTTCCCATCAAGATAATTATGATGCTTCTGTTTGTTGGTGTACTTTTCATTAATTCTTATTGACAATTGAGATGTCGTTGCTAACCCTTTTTTATATTTTTGGAAACAGCGATGCGTGTCTCCATACCCGGGCATGTCTTCCTCAATTTTAGTGGAACTGCACAAAATTGGATGGCCATTGTTGTTCCGCCTCACTGTCCTCTGCCACGTGGTTCTTCCTTCCTCGAGCTTGATTACTGAGAAGAAACAGACCACAGTGAGGATTTGTCGAACTTCTTAGGTGCCTCACCCAAACTTGATGCCAAATGGATGATGCATCACCACGATGACCTATCGATGCTCATGGTTGCGCCTCATGGTTGCGTCGGCTGGTGAAGCTGATCGATTTTCGACGAAAAACAAGCTGTCTTCCATCAGTGCTCTTTGCTTGTTACGCACAAAGATGATATCCTTCGTCAGTTCACCTTGGTTGCGTTGGAGACGCAGTCGTCTTTCACGTTGGTGCAATTTTATCACACAATTGGCTATGAACCAAATGTTTCCTCGAAGAAGGATCGACGTTGGTACTAAGAGCATAAGTTTTGTATTGATTTCTAAGCCTTCTCACAACTTTGTCTCCAGCTCCCCTGTAATTTTATTTGTCCAGCTATTAACTTTGATTTAAAAAATGGTGTGGACTAAAAACCCGGATGGACGTAGTAGCCCTCCATTTTTATTTACTCCGCATATTAGATTTGACTGAAGTCAAACTTTGTAATACTCTCAAACCTTTCCGATAATTGAAATTAAATTTCTTTATTTGTACACACTCTCACACGTTTCCGATAATTTGGCGCATGTGTGGTTGTTCACTTAAGGGAGGGTAGTGTACCACACGTGAAGGACAGGAAGTGCGACCAGGACGCGTGGGCGTGGATCGTTAGTTCATCGGAAGTAGTACTAGTTTTCTTCACTGTACATTAAATAAAGAGTTTCGTTTCGTACTTACACAATTTAAAACGATTGTTATGGAGAGAATAAGAAAACCACTCCACTATATTTTAGTCGTATACACGAGAGTACTATATGGACGCAGCTTCATTGACTTAGTGCACCTGCCTTTGGATTTACGACAGGTGGGCCCAAAATGTGGCTGGCTCACCTGTCATACAGCCAAAAGCAGGTGCAGTGAAGGCACCGGAGCTCAGTCCGTACTATAGTAGTATATATATAAGCGGGAGCCTCAGCGCTTGTTCGCTAGGGTTTGCACTCTCCACACGCTCGCCGCACTACATATATGTTACACGCTGGAGGCTCAGCATTCATTTGCTAGGGTTTGCTATATTCACAGTCTCTCACCCTCTCTTCACCAGATCTAAACAAGACTGTGTTGGCCTCTTGTCTCTCTCTCCCCCCTCACAGCTGGTGAAGGAGGCGTCCGTATCCCGTCGCACCGGGAAGGGGAGGAGGTGCAGCATTCACTCTATCGCCTTCGGCGAGGGAGGCAATCCACTGCCGGCTGCGCTGTTCTCTTTCACCCAGCGCTGTGCGGGAGGGCCACCGACCCCTTCTTCCTCGCTGCCGTACGTAGTGTGGGCAGATCCGGCCTCCCGCCGCACGCCTTGCCACATCCCGACGACCCTAAGGTATAAGTTTCTTTGAAACCGTCGTTGCTCTAGCTGCATGTGGATCTTTTTCGATCTGTAGTCGAATCTAGGTCTTGGTTCAAAGAGGAAAGAAGGGTGCGGTGGGCTGGAGCAAGAATCTAGGATGTGGTTCAATGAGGAAAGGAGGGGCGGAAAGTAGTATAGACTGGCTATCCAGCCGCTTTGTAGGTCGAAAAGGGAAAAAGGGGGTAACCCAGTACACACATCTGTAAGGAACCGATCTCTTTGTTGAAAAGGGAAAGAAACTGGGGGGTCGGGTAGTTTGTGCACGACTAGATTTGCTGCCCTCACATAGGAAGAAGGTTCAAAGAGAACAAATATGGGACCAGCGCATATATGCTGCTTGGCTACATACTCTGCATCACCCATTTATACGTGTGGACGCACATGGTGCTGGCATGTCCCATGCAGCTATTTTGCTGTTGTTAATCTCAGAATTAACTACTGATCTGTTTTAAAAGAATTTCTCTGTTAATATGAATCAATGCAACCGTTTTAGAAATGCTACTGTCCTATACTTTGTTTTCCATCAAGATAAGGTAGATGCTTCTTTTTGTGGCCGCATGTTTCATCCTCCTTTATTGGCCAGTAATTGTTTTCTTTTTTGCCTCTTAAAACAGGGATATCTATTCAACTTGTTGCTATAGAAAACTTAAATGTCACACCGGCAACTTTGCTTGATTTCAGTGCAACTGCACAAAACTTGATTGGATTTCCTATTCGTGTTGGTAGATTCGTATTTTATGTTGGTCGTCTCATGAAAGGTCAGTACAGGCCTTCATCCACATGATTGTGCAGTGTGCTTTGAGATGCTGTGCTACTTGTATTGGTACTGTTTTAAATAAATGATGAATTGAAGCTATTGTATTGCTGTCTTTTCCCATTAAGTAGTGAACAAAAATGGGACCAACCCAAACATGATGCTTGTTGCTTTGTTACAACAAATTCAGCATCACCCCCTTTATAAGCCAGTAATTGATGCCACTCTCAGAATTAACTACTGAATCTTATTTCAAAACTGCAACACTTGTTAGGGATTGGCGGGATTACCATTTTTGTGGCCGCATGTTTCATCCTCCTTTATTAGCCAGTAATTGATTCCTTTTTTGCCTCTATTTATACAGGGATATCTATTCAACTTGTTGCTATTGTGACATTTTGCTTCGCTACGCGAAACACTTTGCTTGATTTCAGTGCAACTACACAAAACGAGATTGGATTTCCTATTCGTGTTGGCAGATTCGTATTTTATCTTGTGTGCGTTATGACAAGTTGGTACTTGCCTTCATCCACATGATCGTGTAGTGTGTTTTGAGATGATGTGCTACTTGTATTGGTACTGTTTTAAATAAATGATGAATTGAAGCTATTGTATTGCTGTCTTTTCCCATTAAGTAGTGAACAAAAATGGGACCAACCCAGACATGATGCTTGTTGCTTTGTTACAACAAATTCAGCATCACCCCCTTTATAAGCCAGTAATTGATGCCACTCTCAGAATTAACTACTGAATCTTATTTCAAAACTGCAACACTTGTTAGGGATTGGCGGGATTACCATTTTTGTGGCCGCATGTTTCATCCTCCTTTATTAGCCAGTAATTGATTCCTTTTTTGCCTCTGTTTATACAGGGATATCTATTCAACTTGTTGCTATTGCGACATTTTGCTTCGCTACGCGAAACACTTTGCTTGATTTCAGTGCAACTGCACAAAACAAGATTGGATTTCCTATTCGTGTTGGCAGATTCGTATTTTATCATTGTCGGTCTCATGAAAGGTCAGTACAGGCCTTCATCCACATGATTGTGCAGTGTGCTTTGAGATGTTGTGCTGCTTGTATTGGTAATATTTTAAATAAATGTTGAATTGAAGATATTGTATTGCTGTCTTTTCCCATTAAGTAGTGAACAAAAATGGAACCAACCCAGACATAATGCTTGTTGCTTTGTTACAACAAACTCTGCATCACTCCCTTTATAAGTAGATGGAAGCACATACTGTTGTTGCGCCCACTCTACCCTGGTACTGTTTATGCTTTTCGTTAATCTAATGCTGCTGGTAAAATTAAGCAATGCCACTCTCAGAATTAATTAACTACTGAATCTTAGTTCAAAACTGCAGCACTTGTTAGGGATTGGCGGGATTACCATTTTTGTGGCCGCATGTTTCATCCGCCTTTATTGGCCAACAATTGATTCCTTTTTTGCCTCTGTTAAAACAGGGATATCTTTTCAACTTGTTGCTATTGCGACATTTTGCTTCGCTTAATTTTGGTGGAACTGCACAAAATGAGACCGGATTTCCATATATGTGTTGAGATCTCTTTGAGATCTTCCTCACGAGTTGTTTCAAATCTTGGTCTTGAATGGTCAGTACCGACCTTCCTCCGAATTAACTACTGAATCTTAGTTCAAAACTGCAAACACTTGTTAGGGATCGGCAGGAGTACCATTTCTATTAGGGATCGGCCGGAGTACATGTTTAAGAAATGTATTGTTCAAATAATGTCTCTGTTATTATATATCAGTTACAGACTTACAGTGTTTTACAAATGGTACTATCCTGCTTTGTAGTTCTTTCTACATGTTTAACCAAGGTATTGTTAAGATAATGTCTCTGTTAAAATGAATCAGTCGCATTGTTTTAGGAATGATACTTTTCTGCTTTTTCATTCTTTATACATCTTGAAACAAGGCATTGTTAAGATAATGTCTCGGTTAATATGAATGAATCACACTGATTGAGAATTGCTACTCTCCTGCTTTATTTCCCGTTAAGATAAGGTAGATCAGTAGATGTTTTTCTTCTGGGAGTACAAGTCATCAAGCGTTATTTCTCAGTAATTGTTTCCCTTATACCTTTTGTTGCTTACAGGGATATCAAAATTAAAGCTCGGTTTTATTCCGACTTTGATTTTAGTTCAACTGCACAAAAGGAGCCAATGTGTCCAAGGCAAACTGCTGCATTACTGGGTCCAGTTGGTCATTCCACTTTGCAGAAAGAAGCAGTCATTGTTTGCGCTACATTACAGAAGGAATGGCCGAGAAGCTTTACAGAGTATTAGGCCTTCCACTATGTAGGCCAAAAGAGGTGCCAATTTCACCTTTTCTTAGTTTGGCACCGAATCCCTCCATTGCTACAGCCGGTGCCATAAATATTAGATACCGGTGACATGACTAGTCTGCAGAGACCGTTGGAAATTTAACAACACGTGGAGTGCCCTGGGCAAGAAGTGCCCAAACAAGTACAAGCAGCCACAAGACTCCACGATAATAGGCATTACATATTTTGAATGGGAAAAGCTTGTCAAAGTTTAATCATTGATGTTAGCAAGAAGCGATAGGACTCCACGATCATAGGCATTACATATTTTGAATGGGAAAAGCTTGTCAAAGTTTAATCATTGATGTTAGCAAGAAGACGTTAGTTTAATATATTGGAATTGGAAAACCTTGTCAAAATTTGCTCATTGATGTTAGCCAGAAGACATGCTTTTGATGTTTTTGAGTGGGACGCCCTTGCTGTGAGCAGCGTCGAGTGTTTTTTCCTATTCCTGTGTTCAGTTTAGAAGTAAATAGTTACTCTGCTGAGATATTCCTGCGTTAAGAGTTTGTTCTGAATATTGTCTATGTAATGCCAGGCCTTGTGTTTTGAGCTTGGAATGTTGTGGCATGCGGCATCACGAGCTGTTCACCGTGCCTCGTGAGAATAATGCTTTGTATTGTTTTGCATGTCGATCTAATGCCAGTGATTTGCTTGTTAAGAAGATCATCCTCTTCTGTTGTTTCCGTGCTTAAGAAGTTCATCGTCCGATGTTTCATTCATAGCCTATACGACAAGTCGGGTAGGTTAGACGTGAAACCGTATGATCTTCCGACCAACTCATGATATTAGGACGTGATTGGATCGTTGTTTCCCAACCAAAACCGCTTGTAAAATTGACGCTTGTAAATTAAAGCAGATGGTCTCGGGCGAAGGCGCTTGGTTGGTCGATTTCGACTAGTAAAATATCGGAAGTACTTGACACATGATAAAAACGTTGAACGACACTCGGACGATTGCTAATCCAGCCGTTAGCTGCTGTTTCAGCCTTGCCCATGGATGGCATGATATGCACGTCGTGCATGTATCGTCTGGTAATGTCGTCCATATAGTAGTGCTCGTAAAATATACACTGGTCTCTATAATTACACGCGTAACCCGCCGGTTTTACTTACAGACCTCGGGCGCTCGGTTTCATTACGCCTGTATTTTACGCGTTGTTTTCGATGACGAGTAAATTACACTTGTATGTTAGTACAGGTTTGAAATAAACCAGAGCTCCCAAGCGCGGCCTTACCATTTCATGCCGTCTCAGTTTCTCGAAGGTGCTCATAGGTGTCCGATGATCCTGGCTTCCTGAATGAGTAGCAGGCGCTGTATCAGACCACCCGTAGGGCCCGCGAGGCCCTCTCCATTGACCTTCGAGTTGTTGCGCTCACCGTGGCGCCGAGCATTGTTAACATCGTCAATGAACATGAGGATTTAGGAGATGACTTTATTCTGACTGGATGACACTAGGGACCCACTAGGGCCATAGCCGTATGTATGCAAGTGCATCCTTATTATGTACAACTATTTTTTTGCTTTGTCCTAGTTTCCTGACATCACGGTCCTACACCATTGTCAACCTATGTAGTCAATATAAACGAGAGAATTGCACAAGGTGCAGCCGACAGCTGGGACCAAGTAGCTCGAGCAGTATTTGTGTTTTTGAGGCGTGAGCACTGCAGAGTTTTTCTTTGCAATGATTTCGTTGTTGTTCAGAGGAGAGCAAGGTATTGACTGGGCGGGCTGTGGCCCGTCTAGCCCAAGCCAGATATCCAGCCCAGATACTAATTTTTTCAAGATGAAAATGGCTAGCCCAGCTATACGTCTTTTTGAGGAATACCCAGGCAAGGTCAACTTGTTATTCTCCGCCCCGCTGGGATGCAAATCTTTCCTAGGAGGGATGCATTAGGCTTAACAGGAAAATGGGCTTTAAAAATAATAAATGGGATGTAATTATAAAAACAGGGCAGTAACTATAAAAAAAGCACCAAACACGAAATTAGTTTATAAAATATTATTTATGGATTTTGAAAATCTTAAATTTTCATTGTTGCGCGCGCAATGTTTCGTTAGATTTTTACGTAATACGAATTTATATTTAATCTGACTAGAAATTTCAGGATAAAAATATTTTGGAGCCCATCAAAATGTGGGAAATTTTATTGAATTCTGTCTTCAACGGTTGGTTGAAATTATTAATCATTGTCCTAGCTAGAAAATGGGTTGTACTTTTAACAACTTGTAAATGGGCTGTTGTAAATTCCATTAGAATTCCAAAATGGGTTGTACATTCTTACAAAACGTAAATGGGCTATAAGTTCTCTGCCACACACTTGTGGGCCAACTAAGTGACGCGTCCCCTAAAGAAAATAAGTTGACGCGTATGCAAGGCTTTGCCAACTTATTATAGTCAACACACGGTTCTAGCAGCAGTGGCCGTTGGATGTCTATCCAACGAATGTCGTGCTTCTTCTTCAATCTCGGATATTCCTAGCTTCGGCCGCCCAAAAAATGATTCCTCCCCCTGACATCTGGGGCGCACCGTTTCGGAGGCTGACCTGTCGGCCTACTAAGTTGGAGCATACCAAGGGCTTTGTCAACTTAGTCAATAATAAACGTTTCTAGCTTCAGTGACCGTACGATGTCCATCCAACGGCCGTAGTGCTTCTTCAACCTCTGGTCTTCTTGGTCCAGCCGCCCAAAGCAGCGCCGGTCGTGCCGCCTGCTCCTGCCTCCCGTGGCCGGCTGTGCTACCATGGAGGCCTCACCGCCCCCATACTACTCCCACCGCTGGCCAGGCCATCCGTCCACTCACCCACACCCCCTGTTATTCTGCGACGACGGCAACCTCACACCGCAGCCGAACCAGTGAACCCTCGTACTCCTCTCCGCACGGGCTTCCACTTCTGCGTCTTCCCTGGCTCCGTGTTGTCCCCTTCCTAGGCCTCGCCGTCGTCCAGACCACCGCCCTGGTGCTCTCGGTGCAGCGTGGTCAACGTGTAAACGACCGACTTCCATAAGAAGAGTACTGCACGTGGAGAGGCTGATAGCTGGGTCCAGGCGGCCGCAAGGAAGTGCCTCCTTATTATGCGCAAAATAATTATTCCTCCACCTTACAGCAGGGACCCACCAGACGGGCCACCTTATTTCGCGAAAAAAACATTTCCCCCCTAACTGCTCGGACCCACCGGACAGGCCAGCATATTTCGCGAAAAAAACGTTCCCCCCGCTGTCAGCTCGGACCCACCAGAAGTGCCTCCTTATTACGCACAAAAAAAATGAATACTCCCCCTGCTAGTTGGGATTCACCATGGTGGGAGGCTGACTTGTGGGCCTACTAAGTTGACTGGGACAGGGGCCTTTGTCAACTTTAGTCAATATGAACGATTCTAGCTCCAGTGATCGTACGATGTCCATCCAACGGCCGTAGTGCTTCTTCAACCTCTGGTCTTCTTGCTCCAGCCGCCCAAAGCAGCGCCGGTCGTGCCGCATGCTCCTGCCTCCTATGGCCGGCTGTGCTGCCGCGGAGGCCTCACCGCCCCCTACTATTCCCACCGCTGGCCAGGCCCTGCGGCGACGGCAGCCTCACACCGCAGCCGAACCGTTGAACCCTCGTACTCCTCTCCGCGCGGGCTTCCCCTGCCGCGTCTTCCCCGGCTCCCCGTCGTCCCCTTCCTAGGCCTCGCCGTCATCCACCGCCCTGGTGCTCTCGGTGCGGCGTGGTCAACGTGGTCAAGGAACGACTTCCATCGGACGTGGACTATACGTGGAGAGGCTGACAGCTGGGTCCACGGCCGCAGCAAGGAAGTGCCTCCTTATTACGTGCAAAATAATTATTCCTCCACCTGACAGCAGGGACCCACCGGACAGGCCACCGTATTTCGCGAAAAAAAATGTTTCCCCCTGACTGCTGGGACCCACCAGCTACACCTTCACACGCAAGGAAGTGCGTCCGGGCAAAAAAAAACAAAACGATTCGCCCCCCTGACTGCTGGGACCCACCAGCTACATCTTCGCACGCAAGGAAGTGCGTGACAGTCGGGACCCACCTGGTCGAAGCGTACGTAGCGTTGTCATTCTGGTCGCGAACATGTACGTACATACTGGTCGATGTAGAGGCGCGCACGTGTCGTAGTAGAGGCGCGCACGTGTCTTAGTAGAGGCGCGCACGTAGCATGTACACATACGTACAATGGCCAGGGTGCAAGAAAGAAAATACGGCCACGTATGTGTACATACAGGTGGGGTCTCAAATGCCTACTCGCGCATACGTATGGCTAGGGCTCGTGTACATGGCTGGGTTGGAACGGAGAAACAGCGTCGTCGTCGTGTTCATGGGGAGGCAACGAAATGCGCCGTGTTCATGGGGAGGCAACGGAATGCGTCGTGTTCATGGGGAGGCAACAGAATGTGTCGTGTTCATCGGGAGGGCTTGGACAGAACAGGCGATGGAAACGAGGCCTGGCGTACCACAGAATGGAGGAAACGGCCTTGTGTTCGACTGGCCACGTTCGAAACGGGATCATGTTCATCGGGAATGGTCTGGCGTACCGTAAAACGGAGGAAACAGACCTCCTACGGTCGAAACGGGGGTCCTGTTGACCGGGAGGGGTGTGGCGTACCGCAAAATGGAGGAAACGAACCTCCTATGGTCGAAACGGGGGTCCTGTTCATCGGGAGGGGTGTGGCGTACCGCAAAACGAGACTCCACGGGATACTGTTCATCTTCACCGTCGACCCCCTCCAGCCTCCACGAGCTATTGTTCATCCACCGTCGGCCTCCTCCAGCCTCCACCTGCGACTGTTCATCCACGGGCTCCTGTTCATGCAGCCTCCACCGTGCGCTACTCCACCGGCTACTGTTCAACCACCCCTCAACCGTCTACTATTCATCTAGCCCTCCACACCACGGGGTCCTGTTCAACCACCCCTCCACGGGCACCCCTCCACCGTCTACTGTTCATCCAGCCCTCCACACCACGGGGTCCTGTTCAACCACCCCTCCACCGTCTACTATTCATCCAGCCCTCCACACCACGGGGTCCTGTTCATCCACCCCTCCACGGGCACCCCTCCACCGTCTACTGTTCATCCAGCCCTCCACTACACCACGGGGTCCTGTTCATCCAGAGGCAACACAAATGCTCACTGTTCATCCAAAACCCCCCCCCCCGCAATGCTCATTGTTCATCCCATCGATCGGCTTCAGTTAGCAGCAGTAGCGAAGGAATCGCTCGATCGGGTTCAGCTAACAGCCATCGATCGATCGCTCGGGTTCAGTAACGCGTAGCCTGCAGTGCAATCGCTCGGGATTAGTTAGAGCCCAACGCCTCGCTCGGGTTCAGTTAGAGCCAACGCCTCGCACACACGCGTGTACGTGTACGAGAGAAACGCGCATCGCTCGGCCCCCGACCTCCCACCGTAACCGGGAACTTCCCGAAATTTTCCTCCGCCTCGCTTCTACCACGGCTTTTTCCGTCATGGACGGCCCAAAGAATGTCACGTAGCTGCGTCTCCGGCCTGCCCAGGACGGAAAGCCCATTTTCTGTCATGATTTTTTGCCATAGAAGTAGGAGCCCACCACATCTATGATGATACCGGGTTTTGTCACAATTATCGTCATAGAAGTGTCATATGTATGACAGAAAAAAATTTCGTTCGGCCCAAAAGGTCAGGATGTGTCTTTTTTTTGTAGTGGACACAATCACAGTAGTTCTCCCAATGCTACCTTAGCCGATATTGCGGAACGTAAGGTATCAAAACATGGGAGCTGGGCAAACCCAACTATTGACCCAAGACATGATTCGGAGCTGATGCATATAATGCTATAAGTTCGAGGTGCTGCACTGTCGAAAGTGTTCGGACTTCTCACGCCGTATTTATGGGGTATACTGAAGCCCCTGGCGTACTGGTCGTACCAAAATGTACGGGTGCAATTTGTCGTAAATAAACAGACAAGAGAAAAAGTAAGGGTAATGCAATAATAGACTAATGCTATGTATTGTTATTTAAATAATACGTCGAAGCGTACGGATACAAGTAGTGCAATAAGCAAAGAATAGTACTATTTGACATGTCCTATCCGAAGGCAAGCTACGTATGGGTATTTAAAACAGGTATTTCGATCGTTATCAGAGACCACCTGGGGATTCCCTTGTACGTCTTAGCTTCTTGCCTCCTTGGTATTTCCTTCCCGTAATGTGTACAACAATCAGACTGCTGAAAAGGGCTTCCAGAGAGTAAGGTCCTGAAAGAGAGAAAATGATAAAGGTATACAGCCCCTGAGGCGGTTGAGCCGCATTGTGGGGCGTGTCCTAGCCGTGCCCCCGCCTATGCCCATGGTATTTTTAGTGCGTAATTATGTATGCGCGGCACAGATTTCGTCGCTTGACTGGGACTAGGACGGAGGCCGAATTGCTAGGCGAGCTCTGAATGTGCCAGGCGATCCTGTTGCAGGTTACTCCGGACTCGCTTGAAGGTGTCCGGGGGCTTTATCGCCGAATTGGCGGTTTGCCTTAAAAGGCTGCTTTGTGCTTCTGCTGCGAGGGCCGCAGTGTGCTCCTCCGTGCGGAGCGAGCGTTCTATGTTTCCATTGACTTTTATAACCCCACGAGGTCCTGGCATTTTGAGCTTTAGGTATGCATAATGTGGCACCGCATTGAATCTCGCAAATGCGGTTCGTCCGAGCAGTGCGTGATAGCCACTGCGGAACGGGACGATATCAAAGATTAACTCCTCGCTTCGGAAGTTGTCCGGAGATCCGAAGACCACTTCCAATGTGATTGAGCCCGTGCAACGGGCCTGTACACCTGGGATAACACCTTTAAAGGTGGTTTTAGTGGGTTTGATCCTTGAGGGGTCTATACCCATTTTGCACACTGTGTCCTGATAAGGCAGGTTCAAGCTGCTGCCGCCGTCCATAAGGACTCGGGTGAGGTGAAATCCGTCAATGATGGGATCAAGGACCAATGCGGCCGAACCGCCATGACGGATACTAGTGGGGTGGTCCCTACGATCGAAAGTGATCGGACAAGAAGACCATGGGTTGAACTTTGGGGCGACTGGCTCCATCGCATAGATGTCCCTTAGTGCACACTTCCGTTCCCTCTTGGGAATATGGGTTGCGTATATCATGTTCACCGTTTTCACTTGGGGAGGGAATTTCTTCTGTCCTCCTGTGTTCGGCGGCCGAGACTCCTCCTCATCGTCGCTATGCAGCCCCTTGTCCTTGGTCTCGGCATTCAACTTGCCGGCCTTCTTGAACACCCAGCATTCTCTGTTGGTCTGATTGGCTGGCTTATCGGGGGTGCCGTGAATTTGACACGAGCGATCGAGTATGCGGTCCAAACTGGACGGGCCCGGATTGCTTCTTTTGAACGCCTTTTTCCGCTGACCGGATTTAGAGTCACTGAATCCGGCATTGTCTGTCGTGTCTTCGGCATTGTCACCGTTGTTGCAGCGCTTGTGTCTGTTGCGACGTGGTCTGCTGTTACTATCTTTGGCATCTGAATTGCCATGACTTCTTGATGTGTTGTTGCTGCGAGCCATCCAGCTATCCTCGCCCACACAAAAGCGGGTCATGAGTGTCGTGAGGGCTTCCATAGACTTCGGCTTCTCCTGGCCGAGGTGCCGGGCGAGCCACTCGTCACAGATGTTATGCTTAAATGCCGCTAAGGCCTCTACATCCGGACAGTCGACAATTTGGTTTTTCTTAGTTAGGAACCGGGTCCAGAATTTCCTGGCCGATTCCCCTGGCTACTGAGTTATATGGCTCAAGTCGTCAGCATCCGGTGGTCGCACATAAGTGCCCTGGAAGTTGTCAAGGAATGCATCTTCCAGATCCTCCCAACTGCCAATGGAGTCTGCTGGCAAGCTATTCAGCCAATGTCGAGCTGGTCCTTTGAGTTTTAGTGGGAGGTACTTGATGGCATGTAGATCATCACCGCGAGCCATGTGGATGTGGAGGAGGAAATCCTCGATCCATACCGCGGGGTCTGTTGTACCATCATATGATTCGATGTTTACGGGTTTAAAACCCTCTGGGAATTCGTGATCCATTACTTCATCAGTGAAGCATAGGGGGTGTGCGGCGCCTCTGTGTCGGGCTATATCATGACGCAGTTCATACGAGTCTTGTCTGCTGTACTCGGCCCGGCCGGATTTGCTTTTAGTATATCCGTCGTGACGGTCATCGTCCCGCGTTGGGGCGCGCCCTCGTGATCCGTAGATCGATCTGGCATGTTTTGCTTTGTTTTCCAATACGTCTCGCGGGTCCCGCGGGTTGCCCCAGGCCTTGGAATGGCGGCGGGGGGCGGGCTAGACTTCGGGCTGATATGCCTCTTTGTCTCGGCAATGCGGTGGCCGATCAGCCGCATCATACGCTGGTGATGTAGGTTTCAATGCTTCCTCCTCAAGTTGGGGTAGCAACCTGCGCTTTGGTAACTCTTGGTTGGGCGCTCGAGTTCGTATTCCTCGGCCGCCAGGACTTCAGTCCATCTATCCGCTAGCAGATCTTGATCAGCTCGAAGCTATTGTTGCTTTTTCTTCAGGCTGTTTGCTATGGCTATAAGCCGGCGCTTGAAGCGCTCCTGTTTGACGGGATCCTCAGGCACGATAAATTCGTCATCGCCGAGGCTCACCTCGTCTTTGAAGAGAGGCATGTAATTTTCGTCCTCTAGTTCTCCGTGTTTCGCCTGTTCTTTAGGGCTAGCTTGCCCATCCTCCGGCTCGAGATCTGGCTGGAGGGGATTGTTGTCATCTTCGGCACTATCCGGAGCGTTATTGTCTCCTGTGACGGTATCACTACTTTTGCTATGCCAGGACTTAGAGCGGCGCCGCTGATGTCGGTGCTCGAATTGCTTCTTGGAGGGATTATCCTCCGCTGTCTTATTGCCATCGCCTTCTTTGGGGTGTCCACCATGTATATATCATATGATGAGGTGGTAGTCCAGCACCCTATGGGCGGTGGTTCCTGTTCGTCTCCTACATCGTCGTCCATACCGTCAATGTCTTCGGAGTCGAAGTTGAGCATGTTGGTTAAATCGTCGACAGTGGCTACTAAGTGGGCGTGGTGGGTGGGGAGCGAATTTCTTCGTCGTCCGCATCCCATTCTAGCCGGACATAGTTCGGACAAGGGTCTCCTAACAGGGAGAGAGACTTCAATGAGTTTAGCACATCGCCAAAGTGTGATACGTCTCCAACGTATCTATAATTTTTCATTGCTCCATGCTCTATTATCTACTGTTTTGGACTATATTGGGCTTTATTTTCCACTTTTATATTATTTTTGGGACTAACCTAAACCGGAGGCCCAGCCCAGAGTTGCTATTTTTTTTGCCTATTTCAGTGTTTCGAAGAAACGGAATATAAAACGGAGTCCAAACGGAATGAAACCTTCGGGAAAGTGATTTTCTCACCGAATATGACCCAGGAGACTTGGACCCTACGCCAAGGAAGCTCCAAGGTGGGCACGAGGTAGGGGGGCGCGCCCTACCCCCCAGGCGCGCCCCCACCCTCGTGGGCCCCACGAAGCTCCACCAACGTACTTCTTCCTCCTATATATACCTACGTACCCCCAAACGATCAGATACGGAGCCAAAAACCTAATTCCACCGCCGCAACTTTCTGTATCCACGAGATCCCATATTGGGGCCTGTTCTGGAGCTCCGCCGGAGAGGGCCGTCATCACGGAGGGCTTCTACATCATCATAGCCTCTCTGATGAAGTGTGAGTAGTTTACCTCAGACCTTCGGGTCCATAGTTATTAGCTAGATGGCTTCTTCTCTCTTTTTGGATCTCAGTACAATGTTCTCCCCCTCTCTTGTGGAGATCTATTCGATGTAATCTTCTTTTTGCGGTGTGTTTGTTGAGACCGATGAATTGTGGGTTTATGATCAAGTCTATCTATGAATAATATTTGAATCTTCTCTGACTTCTTTTATGTATGATTGGTTATCTTTGCAAGTATCTTCGAATTATCCGTTTGGTTTGGCCAACTAGATTGGTAGTTCTTGCCATGGGAGAAGTGCTTAGCTTTGGGTTCGATCTTGCGGTGTCCTTTCCCAGTGATAGAAGGGGCAGCAAGGCACGTATTGTATCATTGCCATCGAGGATAACAAGATGGGGTTTATTTCATATTACATGAATTTATCTCTCTACATCATGTCATCTTGCTTAAGGCGTTACTCTGTTTTTAACTTAATACTCTAGATGCATGCTGGTTAGCGGTCGATGAGTGGAGTAATAGTAGTATATGCAGGTAGGAGTCGATCTACTTGTCTCGGACGTGATGCCTATATACATGATCATACCTAGATATTCTCATAACTATGCTCAATTCTGTCAATTGCTCAACAGTAATTTGTTCACCCACCGTAGAATACTCATGCTCTTGAGAGAAGCCACTAGTGAAACCTATGGCCCCCGGGTCTATTCTCATCATATCAATCTCCATCACTTTAATCTTGCTTTGCTTTTTTACTTTGTCTTTTACTTTTCACTTTGCATCTCTATATCAAAAATACCAAAAATATTATCTATCATCTCTATCAGATCTCACTCTCGTAAGTCACTGTGAAGGGATTGATAACCCCTAATCGCGTTGGTTGCGAGGAGCTATTGCTTTTGTGTAGGTACGAGGGACTTGCGCGTGGCCTCCTACTAGATTGATACCTTGGTTCTCAAAAACTGAGGGAAATACTTACGCTACTCTGCTGCATCATCATTTCCTCTTCGGGGAAATCCAACGCAAGCTCAAGAGGTAGCAAGAAGAATTTCTGGCGCCGTTGCCGGGGAGGCTTACGCAAAGTCAAGTCAAGATTTGGACTCCCGACAACTTGCCATTTCTGGCATAATTGCCGGGGAGTCTACGCAAAAAGTCAACATACCAAGTACCCATCACAATCCCTATCTCCCGCATTACATTAGTTACCATTTTCCTCTCGTTTTCCTCTCCCCCACTTCACCCTTGCCGTTTTATTCGCCCTCTCTTTCCCAACCTCCTTCTCCTTCTCTTTCTCCATTTGCCTTTTTCTCGCTTGCCTTTTGTTTGCTCGTGTGTTGGATTGCTTGTTTGTCGCGATGGCTCAAGATACTACCAAATTGTGTGATTTCACCAATACCAATAATAGTGATTTCCTTAGCACTCCGATTACTCCTCTTATCAATACCAAATCTTGTGAAATCAATACTGCCTTGTTGAATCTTGTTATGTAAGATCAATTCTCCGGCCTTCCTAGTGAAGATGCCGCTACTCATCTTAATAGCTTCGTTGATTTATGTGATATGCAAAAGAAGAAAGATGTCGATAATGACGTTGTTAAATTGAAGCTATTTCCTTTTTTGCTTAGAGATCATGCTAAAGCTTGGTTTTCGTCTTTGCCTAAAAATAGTATTGATTCTTGGAACAAGTGCAATGTCACGCCCTCGATGCGGCTATAGCTCCCACGTGTCAAGGCACGACTTAGAGACATAACCGCATTGAAAGCAATGTCGCAAGTCAGGCAATTATTACAACAACCCATGTAATATATAATAAAAGGGGAAGAACATAGTTGGCTTACACTCGCCACGTCACATCAGAGTACATAAATAACATCCATCATACAAGCACTCATGGCCCGACTATGGCACCAAAATAGAAGAAAAAACCCAACATGCGACAAGGCCCTGAATCAAACCCCAACTAGGCACCACTACTGATCATCGGGAAAGGAAACATAATAACGCTGAGAGTCCTCGTCGAACTCCCACTTGAGCTCGTAATCGTCACCTGGAGCGGAATCACCTGGACCTGCATCTGGAGTTATAATATCTGTGAGCCACAAGGACTCAGCAATCTCGCACCCTCGCGATCAAGACTATTTAAGCTTATAGGAATGGATAAGGCAAATATATGTGGAGCTGCAGCAAGCGACTAGCATATGTGGTGGCTAACTTATACGCAAAAGAGAGCGAGAAGAGGAGGCGAAGCGCGAGCAAGAATCTAGAGGAACAACCTGCGCAAGCATAACTCCAACACCGTGTCCACTTCCCGGACTCCGCCGAGAAGAGGCCATCGCGGTAACACACACAATTGATTCATTTTTAATTAATTAAGGTTTAAGTTATCTACAACCGGACATTAACAAATTCCCATCTGCCCATAACCGCGGGCACGGCTTTCGAAAGTTCAATCCCTGCAGGGGAGTCCCAACTTAGCCCATGACAAGCTCTCACGGTCAACGAAGGAATAGACCTCCTCCCAAGACGTTCCGATCAGACTCGGTATCTCGGTAACTCAAGACACTTTGACAGGTTAAAACAAGACCAGCAACACCGCCCGAATGTGCCGACAAATCCTGATAGGAGCTGTAGATATCTCTTTCTCAGGGCACACTTAGATTGTCTTAGGTACGGGTAGGCCAGCCCAGAGTTGCCCCTGGTGGCCACCGGCAGCTGACAGGTGGACCAACACTCAGAGGAGCACTGGCCCGGGGGGGTTAAAATAAGATGACCCTTGAGTCTGTAGAACCCAAGGGAAAGAAAAGGGCTAGGTAGCAAATGGTAAAACCAAGGTTGGGCATTGCTGGAAAAGCTTTAATCAAGGCGAAATATCAAGGGGTTCCCATTATAACCCAACCGCGTAAGGAACGCAAAATCCGGGAACATAACACCGATATGACGGAAACTAGGGCGGCAAGAGTGGAACAAAACACTAGGCGAGAGGCCGAGCCTTCCACCCTTTACCAAGTATATAGATGCATTAAGATAACATAGCAATATAATGATGTCCCAACAAGTAAATAAAAGATGTTCCAACAAGGAACGACTCCAATCTTCACCTGCAACTAGCAACACTATAAGAGGGGCTGAGCAAAGCGGTAACATAGCCAATCAACGGTTTGCTAGGACAAGGTGGGTTAGAGTTTCAACATGGCAATTTGGAGGCTGACAAGCAAAAGGTAGGCATCGTAGCATTGGCATAGCAAGAGCGAGCAAACTAGCATAGCCAAGATAGTAGTGATTTCGAGGGTATGATCATCTTGCCTACACAGTTGTCACAGTTGACTGGATCCTCACAAGCAAACTCAACGGGCTCCTCGGTAGCGAACTCGTCTCCCGGCTCTACCCAAACAAGACAAACTAGCAACAAGGATACCATCAACCACGTGCAAGACCAAGCAATAAAATGAAATGATGATATGCTATGCGGGATGTGATGAGGGATGCAAAATGCAAGATATGACAGGAAATGCATGAACCTGGCCTCCACTTGGAATTCCAAGGGTGCCACTGGAAATATGAGATGAAATCGCTTGAAAACGATATAAAGAACGCCGGAATCGGAGTTACGGTTTGGAAATGGCGAGCGTTTTAAGATATGACACCGGTCTGCGATTTACAGCAAGTAGGCATCTAAACGCAGTGCAATGAACATGCTACAGCCACCAAACATGACAACAAAATACATGGCAGGGATGCACACAAGATGCTTAACAAAAGACTAGCACTAAGCCACGGCCAATTCATCCATTAAGAGGTTCACACAAGCATGGCAAAAACGCAAATGCAAAACAGATTCCAGACTTAGTGAAATTAACACCTGTCTGAAATTTCAGATCACGATGCTCTCTTCGGAGCAGCAAAACAACATGATACATGACCTGATTATGACAAGTAAGAACATGGCATGGAGCTACTCAACAAGCTTATCAAAAGACCCAAAGTGACCTGGGGCCAAAAGGGTTCACAAAATATATTAATGGGCACACGAACATAGCTAAAACACAATCAGTTTTCAGACTTAGTGAAAACTGAGACATGCTGAAATATAACTCACGAAGGCATGTAAACGAGCTCGATGCACTCACCACGGTGCAAGTCATGGCAAGGCAGGCATACATCTATAAATAAGGCACAAAATACAAGCTAGACATGGCAAGAACAATGGCATAGCGTGCACGGATCAACTACAACAATATCGGCAAAATCGCAAACGAGTTGACGATCTGCCCAGATTCTCAACGAAGCAAAAGTAGAGCTCGATTGGCTCAAGCTATGGTGCTCCAAAATTGCAGACAAAGACATGGATGGATAGAGCATAACATGAATAACAAAACTCCTTTACTGATCATCCTCAAAAGAGGCACGGGTCACTAGGAAACAAGCTGAACATATGGCATCATGAACTAAAATATCCCAGACTTAGTGAAAACAACTAAGTCCCTGAAAACAGATTTACCGGGTGCCTCACTTTGCAAGCTTGCACAAGTCACCACACACATCCTAAAAATGCATGGGCCGCACCTCTAGAAAGAAGACAAAATGCTTAACAAAACATATGAAGGACTCACAGGCATATCATGCACACAATAATCATGGCAAAAATGACAAAAGTCTAAGATGAACTAGCAGATCTGACAATTAACTCACGAAGCCTCCTTCTAACAGCATTTTGGGCATCAAGATGAACTCAAATGAAAATGATGCAATGGAATGAAATGATGCACTCGTCGAGTCGAACATTTTGATATATTATATGTCCAAATCAGAGCTACGGATGCAAAATTACGGCAGGTTAAAGTAGGCATAAAAAATTAGGGTTAGGGACGAAAAAGTCAACCGAGATGAATTTCTCAAATCTGGATCCAGATCCGCACGCTTCCCGATGCACGCCGGAGAACACTGTAGCAGCTCGCCGGAGACTTGCCGGAAATGGCGGGGACGGCGGCCGGAGCAACGGGGCGGCGCCAGGGCGGTGGTCCGGCTCACCGGAGAGGCGGCGCGCGGGGCGGCGCCGGCCCGCGGCGGCGAGGGGCGGCCGGAGCGGAGGCCGAGGTCGGGCGAGGTGGCGGCAGTGCCGGCCGGCGAGGGGAGCGGCGGCGCGGCGGATCGGCGTCGGAGGAGAAGGCGCGGGTGGCGGCGCGCGAAGAGACGGGCTCGGGGGCCGGCTTTGGGCCTCCCGGGCCGGCTGGCGGCGGCGGCAGTTGGTGTGGCCGGCTGCCACGTGTCAGGCGGCGGGTGGCTGCGGGCGTCCGCGGACGCTGTCCGGCCGGGGGCGGACACGTCCGTCGGCGCGGGGAGGTTTTTTTTAGAACTAGGGTTTCGAGGGGGAGGAGAGATCCGAAAATGGAGAGGGGTATTTATAGGCATAAGTGGAGCTAGGAGAGTCCAAATGAGGTGCAGTTTTCGGCCACGCGATCGTGATCAAATGCTCTAGGACATGGAGCTGAGTTAGGTGGGTTTTGGGCCAAATTGGAGGGGTGTTGGGATGCAACACACACGAGGCCTTTTCGGTCCCTCGGTTAACCGTTGGAGTATCAAACGAAGTCCAATTGATACGAAACTTGACAGGCGGTCTATCGGTAGTAAACCAAGGCCGCATGACAAGTCTCGGTCCAATCTGGAGATGTTTAATCCCCACACATGAAAGAAAGCTAGAAATGGCCACCGGAGGAGAACGAAGCGCCGGAATGCAAAACGGACAACGGGGAAAATGCTCGAATGCATGAGATGAACACGTATGCGAATGCAATGCACATGATGACATGATATGAGATACATGAAAATGAAAACAACACACGGAGACAAAGACCCGAACCCAAGAAATAAATATAACTTAACGTCGGAAACGGCAAGAGTTGGAGTACAAATTGGGAAGTTACATCCGGGGTGTTGCAACACCCCACCACTAAGAAAAGATCTCGTCCCGAGATCTAGGACTGAAAGAACTCCGGGTACTCAGAACGGAGGTGATCCTCGCGTTCCCAGGTAGCTTCACGGTCGGAATGGTGAGACCACTTGACTTTGAGGAATTTGATTGACTTGTTGCGAGTCTTGCGTTCAGTCTCTTCAAGAATAGCAACTGGGTGCTCACGATAGGATAGATCTTCTTGGAGCTCAATGTCCTCGAAGTTGACTGTGTGGTCAGGAGTCTTGAAGCACTTTCGAAGCTAAGAGACATGGAACACATCATGAACATTTGCAAAGTTTGAAGGAAGCTCGAGTTGATAGGCGAGGTCGCCTCTCTTGCTGACAATCTTGAAAGGTCCCACGTATCTAGGGGCAAGCTTCCCTTTGATACCGAAGCGACGAGTACCTTTCATAGGAGAGACACAGAGGTAAACATGATCTCCGATCTCGAAAGCCAAATCACGGTGCTTACTATCATAGTAGCTCTTCTGGCGGGATTGGGCTGCTTTGAGGTTATCACGGATGACTTTGCACATTTCTTCTGCTTCTGTGATTAAGTCATTACCCAGCAGCTGACGTTCACCGGTTTCAGACCAGTTGAGAGGGGTACGTCACTTCCTGCCATACAGAATTTCAAAAGGGGCCTTGCCCGAACTTGCTTGAAAACTGTTGTTATAGGAGAATTCAGCATAAGGAAGACAATCCTCCCACTTCATGCCGAAGGAGATCACACAAGCCCTGAGCATATCTTCAAGAATCTGGTTGACACGCTCGACTTGACCGCTTGTTTGAGAATGGAAAGCAGTGCTGAAGCGGATGTTCGTGCCCATGGCCTTCTGAAAAGAATCCCAAAACTTGGAGGTAAAGATGCTGCCACGGTCTGAAGATATCACTTGAGGAATACCGTGCAGAGAGACAATTCGAGAGGTATAGAGCTCCGCCAATTGAGCTGCAGTGATCGACTCTTTGATAGGCAGAAAATGAGCCACTTTGGTGAGCTTGTCGATGACAACGAATATAGCATCATTGCCACGCTTGGATTTTGGAAACCCAGTCACGAAGTCCATTTCAATGTGGTCAAACTTCCATTCTGGAATGGCAACAGGTTGGAGGAGACCAGCTGGCCTTTGGTGTTCTGCCTTCACTCTTCTGCAGACATCACACTCATTCACGAATTGAGCGATCTCGCGCTTCATTCGAGTCCACCAATAAGCTTGCTTGAGGTCCTGATACATCTTCGTGCTCCCAGGGTGGATGGAGAGGAGAGAATTGTGAGCCTCGTTCATGATCACTTTACGAAGTTCACCTTTGGGCACAACAATACGATCCTCGAAGAAGAGAGTGTCCTTGTCATCAAGGCGGTAGCACTTGTACTTGGACTGACTCTTGGCAATCCCAATCTTCACCTTTTTCACCATAGCATCAAGAAGCTGGGCTTGGCGAATCTGGTCTTCTAAGGTAGGAGAGACTTGAAGGTTGGCGAGGAAACCTTGAGGAACAACTTGCAGATTAAGCTTGCGGAAAGCTTCACAAAGCTCGGGTTGATAGGGCTTGAGAATCAGACTGTTGCAGTAGGCCTTTCTGCTCAAAGCGTCAGCAATCACATTGGCCTTGCCTGGAGTGTACTCGATACTCGGATTATACTCTTGAATCATCTCGACCCAATGAGTTTGCCTGAGGTTGAGATTAGGCTGAGTGAAGATGTACTTGAGACTCTTGTGATCAGTGAAAATGTCCACTTTTCTTCCCAATAGAAGATGTCTCCAAGTCAACAAAGCATGCACAACTGCCGCCAACTCGAGATCATGAGTGGGGTAGTTATTCTCATTAGGCTTCAACTGGCGAGATGTATAAGCAACAACTTTCTTCTCTTGCATCAATACTGCGCCAAGACCTTGGAGAGAGGCATCACAAAAGACCTCGTACGGCTTGGATTCATCAGGTGGAGTCAGAACTGGAGCAGTGATCAACTTCTCTTTCAAAGTGTTGAAAGCAATATCACACTCCGGAGACCAAACATACTTGACATGCTTCTGAAGAAGATTAGAGAGAGGCTTCGCGATCTTGGAAAAGTTTTCAACGAATCTTCGGCAGTAGCTTGTGAGACCGAGAAAACTGCAGAGTTGCTTCACGTTCTGAGGAGGTTCCCAATTCATAATTGCGGATACCCTCTCGGGATTCATGAAAATGCCCTTGGCAGAGATGATATGACCAAGATAAAGAACCTCATCGAGCCAAAATTCACACTTGGAGAACTTGGCGTAGAACTAATGTTCCCTGAGCTTATCGAGAACCAAACGCAAGTGCGTGGCATGATCTTCCTTGTTCTTGGAGAAAACCAGAATGTCATCAAGATAGACCAAAACAAAGTCATTGGTGTAGGCATTGAAGATGAAGTTCATCATGCGAGAGAACGTCGGAGGAGCGTTAGCGAGGCCAAAAGACATGACAGTGTATTCATATGAACCAAAGCTTGTTCTGAATGCTGTCTTGGGAATATCTTCTTCACGAATGCGAATCTGGTGATAACCCATGCGGAGATCAAGCTTGGAGAATACTTGAGCACCTTTGAGTTGTTCGAACAGCTCATTATGTTGAGAAGTGGGTATTTGTTCTTGATGGTCTTCTTGTTCACTGGACGGTAATCAACACAAAGTCTGTCCGTTCCATCCTTCTTCTTCACAAAAAGAACACCACAACCCCACGGAGAAGTACTAGGCCGTATGAGACCCAATCTTTCTTGCTCATCAAGTTGCTTCTTCAGCTCCTTCAACTCTTCAGGTCCGAGCTTGTAAGGACGTTTGCACACAGGTTCCGTGCCAGGCTCAAGTTCAATAACGAATTCCACTGGCCGGTGCGGAGGCATTCCTGGGAGCTCTTCTGGAAAGACGTCTTGATATTCGCAAACGACTGGAATTTGAGAGATGGCATCCAATTCACCCTTCTCAATGAGAGAAAACAGACGGATAGTATTATCCCGAGCGGCAAAGACAATTACATCCTCAGACGAATGAGTCAATTGAATCTGCCTGGCTGCACAATCAAGATGTGCCTTGTGCTTAGAAAGCCAATCCATTCTGATAATAAGATCAATATCCGAGTCACCAAGAACCGTTGGAGAAGATAGAAACTTGTAGTCACCCAAAGTTATAGAAACATCTGGAACGATGGAGTTAGCATGTATGCGCTTACCGGGAGAGACAACTGCTAAAGGACTAGGCAAAATTTGCAAAGGCAACCCATGCTTAGATGAAAACGGTCTCGAGATGAAACAATGCGATACACTCGTGTCAAAAAGAACTTTTGCAGGAATATCATTAACAGGAAGGTTACCCATGATCACATCTGACGAGTCCTCTGCCTGAGCTGCATTCATCAAATTGACCTTGGCATGCTTGGGATTATGCTTGACCATAGCTGTACTTGCCGATCTCACAGGAGGAGGAGGAGGAAGACGCCTCTGGTTGAGACACTTGTTGGCATAGTGACCCTTCTGTTGGCACTTGTTGCACGTGACCTCTGAAAGCGGACGGTGATACGGAGCACTCGATCTTGGAGCTTGAGACGAAGTCTTGTTCTGAAAGCCAGGGTTGGGTGGGTGGGAAGAACCACTGCCACCTTTGCTCTTCTGCTGATACAGCTGATGGAACAGAGGAGGAGGAAGCCAGAACTTCTGCTGCTTGGCCACTTGAGTAGAGGAAGAAGGAGTAACATCTCTGACTCGCTTCCTGGAAGCATCACACCTCAATTGAGCAGCCTCTTGCTTCAGTGCCATGTTGTAGAACTCATCGTATCTCAAGGGCTCGAAGAGGACAAGAGCGAGCTGAATATCTTCTTTGATATCACCCCTGAACTGATATATCATGCTCTTCTCATCAGGCACGTCCTGCTTGGCAAAGCGGGCAAGCTTCTGGAACAATTTGTTGTAGTCATAGACAGACAAAGAGCCTTGCTTCAGATTGCGGAATTCCTCACGCTTGCTTTCAACCACGCTCTGCGGAATGTGATGAGCTCGGAAATCTCGACGGAAATCATCCTAAGTGATAACACGTCCACCTTTGGAGTCCTTGTACTGCTGGAACCATTCTGCAGCTTGATCTTTGAGTTGGAAGGAAGCGAACTTGACAAAGTCCTCAGGCCTGACGTTGCTGCACTCGAAATGCTTACACAGATCCACAAGCCAATCATCAACATCGGTTGCCTCAACACAATTGCTAAAAGTCTTTGGCCCGTTAGCAAGGAACTGGTTGAGTGTAGCAAAGTGACTCTGATTGCTGCCTTGATTCCCTTGACTGCCTTGATTGCGCTCTTGGAGAATTTGCATGATCAGCTGAGTGTTTGCATTGGTTGCGGCCATCACAGCTTGCCATGCCTCTGGAGGAGGTGGAGGCGGTGGCGGATCTTGATTCTGGTTCTGACTGGTGCTCTTAGCGGGAGCCATCCTGAAGAGGTTGACCACCATTAGCACATAGACAGATAAATATTGAAGCTGAATCCAACGGAATGAAAATTGCAACATATAGTCTTCACATCCGAACAAAATGAACGAATGCATTCTCTTCAAATGGTCACATATCCATAAATTGAGAAGCCACGTAGAATTAAGGTAGAGAAATAAATCAACAAGGTACGGATCAAGAACGAATAATCGGTAAGAAATCCCAATCTCAAACCAATATCCGTGGAAGAAGAACTAGAGCTACTAGAATTCCCACCTATGAAACTCCCGAACCTTTCCGGTTATGCAATCAGGTGTTGGGGATACAGGGGAAGCATAATATCTCACCCAAACTAGCAAATCCTACATCCAGCTGTATCCATCCTTCAACACATAACCAAGAAACCTTCGGAAACCATCTACCTCAACCTTCGAAAAGCATCCGTTATACAAGTTATGGCGATACTCCCGAACTCCCGCCCCAGTACTGGGTGGCGTCGAGGTTATCTCACCAACGAACTGCATAAAAGAGATTTTCGATGTCGGTGAACATATCTCAAGTATTCCAGAATTGCAACGATAAAATTATGATGACAACACCTCAGAGCTCAACTCCCCGGGACACTTCCATTAAACCCCTGACAGGAGGCACCAAGACAGTATTCTCATCATAAGCCATCGGAACAAATCCAAGATACTCGCGTGATCCTAAATTTTTTTTAGTGAAATTTGAGAAGAGAAGAGTCAAAACTCTATGTCAGGATGCCTTACCAGAGCGATGAGGAGACTGGGAAGTAAAAAGAATTCCTAAGCTCTCCGATATATAATTCCTAAATGACTCAAAACATTTTTCTAGACACAACTCGGCTGCTAAAAACGATCAAGCAATGGGGCTACTAAGGTCGGGGAAGGCTCTGATTACCAACTTGTCATGCCCTCGATGCGGCTATAGCTCCCACGTGTCGAGGCACGACTTAGAGACATAACCGCATTGAAAGCAATGTCGCAAGTCAGGCAATCATTACAACAACCCATGTAATATATAATAAAAGGGGAAGAACAAAGTTGGCTTACACTCGCCACGTCACATCAGAGTACATAAATATAATCCATCATACAAGCACTCATGGCCCGACTACGGCGCCAAAATAGAAGAAAAAACCCAACATGCGACAAGGCCCTGAATCAAACCCCAACTAGGCACCACTACTGATCATCGGGAAAGGAAACATAATAACGCTGAGAGTCCTCGTCGAACTCCCACTTGAGCTCGTAATCGTCACCTGGAGCGGAATCACCTGGACCTGCATCTGGAGTTATAGTATCTGTGAGCCATAGGGACTCAGCAATCTCGCACCCTCACGATCAAGACTATTTAAGCTTATAGGAATGGATAAGGCAAATATATGTGGAGCTGCAGCAAGCGACTAGCATATGTGGTGGCTAACTTATATGCAAAAGAGAGCGAGAAGAGGAGGCGAAGCGCGAGCGAGAATCTAGAGGAACAACCTGCGCAAGCATAACTCCAACACCATGTCCACTTCCCGGACTTCGCCAGGAAGAGGCCATCGCGATAACACACACAATTGATTCATTTTTAATTAATTAAGGTTTAAGTTATCTACAACCGGACATTAACAAATTCCCATCTGCCCATAACCACGTGCACGGCTTTCGAAAGTTCAATCCCTGCAGGGGAGTCCCAACTTAGCCCATGACAAGCTCTCACGGTCAACGAAGGAATAGACCTCCTCCCAAGACGTTCCGATCAGACTCGGTATCTCGTTAACTCAAGACACTTCGACAGGTTAAAACAAGACCAGCAACACCGCCCGAATGTGCCGACAAATCCCGATAGGAGCTGCAGATATCTCTTTCTCAGGGCACACTCAGATTGTCTTAGGTACGGGTAGGCCAGCCCAGAGTTGCCCCTGGTGGCCACCGGCAGCTGACAGGTGGAACAACACTCAGAGGAGCACTGGCCCGGGGGGGGGGGGGGTTAGAATAAAGATGACCGTTGAGTCTGCAGAACCCAAGGGAAAGAAAAGGGCTAGGTAGCAAATGGTAAAACCAAGGTTGGGCATTGCTGGAAAAGCTTTAATCAAGGCGAAATATCAAGGGGTTCCCATTATAACCCAACCGCGTAAGGAACGCAAAATCCGGGAACATAACACCGATATGACAAAAACTAGGGCGGCAAGAGTGGAACAAAACACTAGGCGAGAGGCCGAGCCTTCCACCCTTTACCAAGTATATAGATGCATTAAGATAACATAGCAATATAATGATATCCCAACAAGTAAATAAAGATGTTCCAACAAGGAACGGCCTCCAATCTTCACCTGCAACTAGCAACGCTATAAGAGGGGCTGAGCAAAGCGGTAACATAGCCAATCAACGGTTTGCTAGGACAAGATGGGTTAGAGTTTCAACATGGCAATTGGGAGGCTGACAAGCAAAAGGTAGGCATCATAGCATTGGCATAGCAAGAGCGAGCAAACTAGCATAGCAAAGATAGTAGTGATTTCGAGGGTATGATCATCTTGCCTGCACAGTTGTCAGAGTTGACTGGATCCTCACAAGCAAACTCAACGGGCTCCTCGGTAGCGAACTCGTCTCCCGGCTCTACCCAAACAAGACAAACAAGCAACAAGGATACAATCAACCACGTGCAAGACCAAGCAATAAAATGAAATGATGATATGCTATGCGGGATGCGATGCGGGATGCAAAATGCAAGATATGACAGGAAATGCATGAACCTGGCCTCCACTTGGAATTCCAAGGGTGCCACTGGAAATATGAGATGAAATTGCTTGAAAACGATATAAAGAACGCCGGAATCGGAGTTACGGTTTGGAAATGGCAAGCGTTTTAAGATATGACACCGGTCTGCGATTTACAGCAAGTAGGCATCTAAACGCAATGCAATGAACATGCTACAGCCACCAAACATGACAACAAAATACATGGCAGGGATGCACACAAGATGCTTAACAAAAAACTAGCACTGAGCCACGGCCAATTCATCCATTATGAGGTTCAAACAAGCATGGCAAAAACGCAAATGCAAAACAGATTCCAGACTTAGTGAAATTAACACTTGTCTGAAATTTCAGATCACGAAGCCCTCTTCGGAGCAGCAAAACAACATGATACATGACCTGATTATGACAAGGAAGAACATGGCATGGAGCTACTCAACAAGCTTATCAAAAGATCCAAAGTGACCTGGGGCCAAAAGGGTTCACAAAATATATTAACGGGCACACGAACATAGCTAAAACACAATCAGTTTTCAGACTTGGTGAAAACTGAGACATGCTGAAATATAACTCACGAAGGCATGTAAACAAGCTCGATGCACTCACCATGGTGCAAGTCATGGCAAGCCAGGCATACATCCATAAAGAAGGCACAAAATACAAGCTAGACATGGCAAGAACAATGGCATAGCATGCACGGATCAACTACAATAACATCGGAAAAATCGCAAACGAGTTGACGATCTGCCCAGATTCTCAATGAAGCAAAAGTAGAGCTCGATTGACTCAAGCTATGGTGCTCCAAAATTGCATACAAAGACATGGATGGATAGTGCATAACATGAATAACAAAACTTTTTTACTGATCATCCTCAAAAGAGGCACGGATCACTAGGAAACAAGCTGAACATATGGCATCATGAACTAAAATATCCCAGACTTAGTGAAAACAACTAAGTCCCTGAAAACAGATTTACCGGGTGCCTCACTTTGCAAGCTTGCACAAGTCACCAAACACATCCTAAAAATGCATGGGTTTCACCTCTGGAAAGAAGACAAAATGCTTAATAAAACATATGCATGACTCACAGGCATATCATGCACACAATAATCATGGCAAAAATGATAAAAGTCTAAGATGAACTAGCAGATCTGACAATTAACTCACGAAGCCTCCTTCCAACAGCATTTTGGGCATCACGATGAACTCAAATGAAAATGATGCAATGGAATGAAATGATGCACTCGTCGAGGCGAACATTTTGACATATTATATGTCCAAATCGGAGCTACGGATGCAAAGTTACGGCAGGTCAAAGTAGGCATAAAAAATTAGGGTTAGGGACGAAAAAGTCAACCGAGATGAATTTCTCAGATCTGGATCCAGATCCGCACGCTTCCCGATGCACGCCGGAGAACACTGTAGCTGCTCGCCGGAGACTTGCCAGAAATGGCGGAGACGGCGGCCGGAGCAACGGGGCGGCGCCGGGGCGGTGGTCTGGCTCACCGGAGAGGCGGCGCGCGGGGCAGCGGGGCGGCGCCAGCCCGCGGCGGCGAGGGGCGGCCGGAGCGGAGGCCGAGGTCGGGCGAGGTGGCGGTGGTGCCGGTCGGCGAGGGGAGCGGCAGCGCGGCGGATCGGCGTCGGAGGAGAAGGCGCGGGCGGCGGCGCGCGAAGAGACGGGCTCGGGGGCCGGCTTTGGGCCTCCCGGGCCGGCTGGCGGCGGCGGCGGTTGGTGTGGCCGGCTGCCACGTGTCAGGCGGCGGGTGGTGCGGGCGTCGGCAGACGCTGTCCGGCCGGGGGCGGACACGTCCGTCGGCGCGGGGAGGTTTTTTTTTAGAACTAGGGTTTCGAGGGGGAGGAGAGATCCGAAAATGGAGAGGGGTATTTATAGGCATAAGTGGAGCTAGGAGAGTCCAAATGAGGTGCGGTTTTCGGCCACGCGATCGTGATCGAACGCTCTAGGACATGGAGCTGAGTTAGGTGGGTTTTGGGCCAAATTGGAGGGGTGTTGGGCTGTAACACACATGAGGCCTTTTCGGTCCCTCGGTTAACCGTTGGAGTATCAAACGAAGTCCAATTGATACGAAACTTGACAGGCGGTCTACCGGTAGTAAACCAAGGACGCATGACAAGTCTCGGTCCAATCCGGAGATGTTTAATCCCCACACACGAAAGAAAGCTAGAAATGTCCACCGGAGGAGAACGAAGCGCCGGAATGCAAAACGGACAACGGGGAAAATGCTCGAATGCATGAGATGAACACGTATGCGAATGCAATGCACATGATGACATGATATGAGATACATGAAAACGAAAACAACACACGGAGACAAAGACCCGAACCCGAGAAATAAATATAACTTAACGTCGGAAACGGCAAGAGTTGGAGTACAAATTGGGAAAGTTACATCCGGGGTGTTACATGCAAAGATGCTTTTATCTCTAAGTATATTTTCCTCCCGCTAAGATCATCTCTCTTAGAAACGACATTATGAATTTTAATCAACTTGATCATGAACATGTTGCACAACCTTGGGAGAGAATGAAATTAATGATACGTAATTGCCCTACTCATGGTTTGAACTTATGGATGATTATACAAAAAAAATTATGCCGGATTGAATTTTGCTTCTAGAAATCTTTTAGATTCGGCTGCGAGAGGCACTTTTATGGAAATCACTTTAGGAGATGCTACTAAACTCCTATATAATATTATGGTTAATTATTCTCAATGGCATACTGAAAGATTTTCTAATAAAAAAGTGCATGCAATAGAAGAAATTAATGTTTTGAGTGGAAAGATGGATGAACTTATGAAATTATTTGCTGCTAAGAGTGTTTCTTCTGATCCTAATGATATGCCTTTGTCTACTTTGATTGAGAATAATAATGAATCTATGGATGTGAATTTTGTTGGTAGGAATAATTTTGGTAACAACGCTTACAGAGGGAATTTTAATCCTAGGTCTTATCCTAGTAATCCTTCTAATAATTATGGAAATTCCTACAACAAACTCTTATGGAAATTTTAATAAGATGCCCTCTGAATTTGAGAGTAGTGTTAAAGAATTTATGAATTCACAAAAGAATTTTAATGCTTTGCTTGAAGAGAAATTGCTTAAAGTTGACGATTTGGCTAGGAACGTTGATAGAATTTCTCTTGAGGTTGATTCTTTAAAGCTTAGATCTATTCCTCCTAAGCATGATATCAATGAGTCTCTCAAAGCCATGAGAATTTCCATTGATGAGTGCAAGGAAAGAACCGCTAGGATGCGTGCTACAAAAGATGCCTTTATTAAAGCGTGTTCTTCCTATTCCTATGAAAATCAAGATGAAGATCTAAAAGTTATTGATGTGTCCCCAATCAAATCTTTGTTTTGCAATATAAATCTTGATGAAACTGAATATGATCTTCCTTTACCTAGAAGGCGTTCCAAAAATTCGGAATATTTAGATCTTTATGATGAAATGATGAAAGTGGGATTGAAAGAAATAAAAATCTAGATGTTGCTAAACCCACTATATTGGATTTCAAGGAATTTAATTATGAAAGTTGCTCTTTAATTGATTGTATTTCCTTGTTGCAATCCGTGCTAAATTCTCCTCATGCTTATAGTCAAAAGAAAGCCTTTACCGAACATATTGTTGATGCCTTGATGCAATCTTATGAAGAAAAACTCGAGTTAAAAGTTTCTATCCCTAGAAAACTCCATGATGAGTGGGAACCAACTATTAAAATTAAAATTAAAGATCATGAGTTTTATGCTTTGTGTGATTTGGGTGCTAGTGTCTCCACTATTCCCAAAACTTTGTGTGATTTGCTAGATTTCCGTGATTTTGATGATTGCTCTCTAAACTTGCATCTTGCGGATTCCACTATTAAGAAACATATGGGAAGAATTAATGATGTTCTTATTGTTGCAAATAGGAATTATGTGCCCGTAGATTTTATCGTTCTTGATATAGATTGCAATCCTTCTTGCCCTATTATTCTTGGTAGACCTTTCCTTAGAACGGTTGGTGCGATTATTGATATGAAGGAAGGGAATATTAGATTCCAATTTCCATTAAAAAAGGGCATGGAACACTTTCCTAGAAAGAAAATAAAATTTCCATATGAAACTATCATGAGAGCCACTTATGGATTGCCTACCAAAGATGGCAATACTTAGATCTATCCTCGCTTTTATGCCTGCCTAGGGGCGTTAAACGATAGCGCTTGTTGGGAGGCAACCCAATTTTATTTTTAGTTTTTTGTGTTTTTCTTCTGTTTAGGAATAAATAACCCATCTACCTTCTGTTTAGATGTGGTTTTGTGTTTTAATTAGTGTTTGTGCCAAGTTAGACCTATTGGATCTTCTTGGATGATAGTTATTTGATCTTGATGTAATTTCCAAAAACTTTGCGCTCAGTGCCCGGATTATTAAAAATAACCAGAACGTGATAAAATACTGATTCCAATTGCTGCTGATCAATAAAAAAAATTCTAGGTCTTCCAATTTTGGTATATGTTTTGGAGTTCCAGAAGTTTGCGTTAGTTACAGATTACTACAGACTGTTCTGTTTTTGACAAATTCTGTTTTTCGTGTGTTGTTTGCTTATTTTGATGAATCTATGGCTAGTAAAATAGTTTATAATCCATAGAGAAGTTGTAATACAGTAGGTTTAACACCAATATAAATAAAGAATGATTTCATTACAGTACCTTGAAGTGGTCTTTTGTTTTCGTTCTCTAACGGAGCTCACAAGATTTCTATTGAGTTCTGTGTTGTGAAGTTTTCAAGTTTTGGAAGAATTCTTTTGATGGATTATGGAACAAGGAGTGGCAAAAGCCTAAGCTTGGGGACGCCCATGGCACCCCCAAGATAATCTAAGGACACCAAAAAGTCAAAGCTTGGGGATGCCCCGGAAGGCATCCCCTCTTTCTTCTACTTCCATCGGTAATTTACTTGGAGCTATATTTTTATTCACCACATGATATGTGTTTTGCTTGGAGTGTCTTGTATTATTTGTGTCTTTGTTTGTTAGTGTGCCACAATCATCCTTGCTGTACACACCTTTTGAGAGAGCCATACATGAATTGAATTTCATAGAATACTCTATGTGCTTCACTTATATCTTTTGAGCTATGTAGTTTTGCTCTATCTGCTTCACTTATATCCTTTTTGAGCATTATAATTTTGCTCTATGTGCTTCACTTAGATCTTTTAGAGCACGGTGGTAGATTTTTTTAAAGAAACTATTGATCTCTCATGCTTCACTTAGATTATTTTGAGAGTCTTAATAGCATGGTAATTTGCTTAATAATAATATGCTTGGTATTCAAGATTTGTGAAACTTTCTTTTGAGTGAGTTGAATACTAAGAAAAGATTAATGCTTGATAGTTGTTTTGAGATATGAGGATGGTGATATTAGAGTCATGCTAGTTGAGTAGTTGTGAATTTGAGAAATACTTGTGTTAAAGTTTGTGATTCCCGTAGCATGCACGTATGGTGAACCGTTATGTGATGAAGTCGGAGCATGATTTATTTATTGATTGTCTTCCTTATGAGTGGCGGTCGGGGACGAGCGATGGTCTTTTCCTACCAATCTATCCCCCTACAAGCATGCGCGTAATACTTTGCTTTGATAACTTCTAGATTTTTGCAATAATTATATGAGTTCTTTATGACTAATGTTGAGTCCATGGATTATATGCACTTTCTCCCAACCTTCCACCATTGCTAGCCTCTCTAATACCGCACACTTTTCGCCGGTACCATACACCCACCATATACCTTCCTCAAAACAGCCACCATACCTACCTATCATGGCATTTCCATAGCCATTCCGAGATATATTGCCATGCAACTTTCCACCGTTCCGTTTATTATGACACGCTCCATCATTGTCATATTGCTAGCATGATCATGTAGTTGACATCGTATTTGTGGAAAAGACACCGTTCATAATTCTCTCATACATGTCACTCTTGATTCATTGCATATCCTGGTACACCGCCGGAGGCATTCATATAGAGTCATATTTGTTCTAAGTATCGAGTTGTAATTGTTGAGTCGTAAGAAAAATAAAAGTGTGATGATCATCAATGTTTAGAGCATTTCCCCAAGTGAGGAAAGGATTATGGAGACTATGATTCCCCCATAAGTCGGGATGAGACTCCGGACGAAAAAAAGGAAAAGAGGCCATAAAAAAAGAGAAAAGGCCCAAATAAAAAAATGAGAGAAAAAGAGAGAAGGGACAATGTTACTATCCTTTTACCACCCTTGTGCTTCAAAGTAGCACCATGATCTTCATGATAGAGAGTCTCTCATTTTGTCACTTTCATATACTAGTGGGAATTTTTCATTATAGAACTTGGCTTGTACTCCCTCCGTCCGGAAATACTTGTCGGAGGAATAGATGTATCTAGACATAATTTAGTTTTAGATACATCCACTTTTATGCATTTCTCCGACAAGTATTTCCGGACGGAGGGAGTATATTCCAATGATGGGCTTCCTCAAAATTGCCCTAGGTCTTCGTGAGCAAGCGAGTTGGATGCACACCCACTTAGTTTCTTTTGTTGAGCTTTCATATACTTATAGCTCTAGTGCATCTGTTGCATGGCAATCCCTACTCACTCACATTGATATCTATTGATGGGCATCTCCATAGCCCGTTGATACGCCTAGTTAATGTGAGACTATCTTCCCCTCCTTTTGTCTTCTCCACAACCACCATTCTATTCCACATACAAGTGCTATATCCATGGCTCACACTCACGTATTGCGTGAAGATCAAAAAAGTTTGAAAAATGCTAGAGTATGAAACAATTGCTTGGCTTGTCATCGGGGTTGTGCATGATTTAAATACTTTGTGTGGTGAAGATAGAGCATAGCCAGACTATATGATTTTATAGGGATAACTTTCTTTGGCCATGTTATTTTGAGAAGACATAATTGCTTTGTTAGTATGCTTGAAGTATTATTTTTATGTCAATATGAACTTTTGTCTTGAATCTTTCGAATCTGAATATTCATACCACAATTAAGAAGATTTGCATTGAAATTATGCCAAGTAGCACTCCGCACCAAAAATTCTCTTTTTATCATTTACCTACTCAAGGACGAGCAGGAATTAAGCTTGGGGATGCCTGATACGTCTCCAACGTATCTATAATTTTTGATTGCTCCATGCTATATTATCTACTGTTTTGGACTATATTGGGCTTTAATTTCCACTTTTATATTATTTTTTGGACTAACCTATTAACCGGAGGCCCATCCCAGAATTGCTGTTTTTTTGCCTATATCGGTGTCTCGAAGAAATGGAATATCAAACGGAGTCCAAACGGAATGAAACCTTCGGGAATGTGATTTTCTCACCGAATATGACCTAGGAGACTTGGACCCTATGCCAAGGAAGCTCCAAGGTGGGCACGAGGTAGGGGGTGCGCCCTACCCCCCAGGCGCGCCCCCACCCTCGTGGGCCCCACGAAGCTCCACCGACGTACTTCTTCCTCCTATATATACCTACGTACCCCCAAACGATCAGATACAGAGCCAAAAACCTAATTCCACCGCCGCAACTTTCTGTATCCATGAGATCCCATCTTGGGGCCTGTTCCGGAGCTCCGCCGAAGAGGGCCGTCATCACGGAGGGCTTCTACATCATCATAGCCTCTCCGATGAAGTGTGAGTAGTTTACCTCAGACCTTCGGGTCCATAGTTATTAGCTATATGGCTTCTTCTCTCTTTTTGGATCTCAATACAATGTTCTCCCCCTCTCTTGTGGAGATCTATTCGATGTAATCTTGTTTTTGCGGTGTGTTTGTTGAGACCGATGAATTGTGGGTTTATGATCAAGTCTATCTATGAATAATATTTGAATCTTCTCTGAATTCTTTTATGTATGATTGGTTATCTTTGCAAGTCTCTTTGAATTATCCGTTTGGTTTGGCCAACTAGATTGGTAGTTCTTGCCATGGGAGAAGTGCTTAGCTTTGGGTTAGATCTTGCGGTGTCCTTTCCTAGTGACAGAAGGGGCAGCAAGGCACATATTGTATCGTTGCCATCGAGGATAACAAGATGGGGTTTATTTCATATTGCATGAATTTATCTCTCTACATCATGTCTTCTTGCTTAAGGCGTTACTCTGTTTTTAACTTAATACTCTAGATGCATGCTGGATAGCGGTCGATGAGTGGAGTAATAGTAGTAGATGCAGGCAGGAGCCGGTCTACTTGTCTCGGACGTGATGCCTATATACATGATCATACCTAGATATTCTCATAACTATGCTCAATTCTGTCAATTGCTCATAGTAATTTGTTCACCCACCGTAGAATACTTATGCTCTTGAGAGAAGCCACTAGTGAAACCTATGGCCCCCGGGTCTATTCTCATCATATCAATCTCCATCACTTTAATCTTGCTTTGCTTTTTACTTTGTCTTTTACTTTTCACTTTGCATCTCTATATCAAAAATACCAAAAAGATTATCTATCATCTCTATCAGAGCTCACTCTCTTAAGTCACCTGAAGGGATTGACAATCCCTAATCGCGTTGGTTGCGAGGAGCTATTGCTTTTGTGTAGGTACGAGGGACTTGCGCGTGGCCTCCTACTAGATTGATATCTTGGTTCTTAAAAACTGAGGGAAATACTTACGCTACTCTGCTGCATCATCCTTTCCTCTTCGGGGAAATCCAACGCAAGCTCAAGAGGTAGCAAAGGGCGAGTGCTGAAAGATATCCGCGGAGGTAAACTCCATGATTGGCGCCTAATCAGACTCGATAGGCATGGACGCAAGCGGTTCTGGGCCTGTGGTCGGGGACGAATCCAAGGATCCGGCAACACAGGTCTCATAGGAAGTGAAGTCAGCGTTCGGCTCTATCGCCGCTGATTGCGCGGCCTCCGTGGCGGGGTCCATCCACCCATCCTCAGTCGACGCGATTTGCTCCGGATTGAGGGCCGGAGCAGTTGCAGGTGTGATCTCCCGGACACTGTCCAACGGCAGAGCTAAGTCATGCTCGTCATGACTGTGCGGCGCACCTGACGTGGGCTCGAATCTGTCGAAGATCAAGTCTCCGCGGACGTTGGCGGTATAATTCAAGTTTCCAAACCTGACCCGATGGCCAGGGGCGTAGCTCTCGATCTGCTCCAGATGGCCAAGCGAGTTGGCCCGCAGTGCGAAGCCGCCGAATACGAAGATCTGTCCGGGGAGGAAAACCTCACCCTGGATGGCATCGTTGTCGATGATCGACGAAGCCATCAAGTGCAGAGGTTTGTCGGACGTCCGGAGAGGAGGAGTAGAGATGATCCTTACGAATGATGTCTACTACACAACCTTCTTCTTGTAGACGTTGTTTGGCCTCCAAGTGCAGAGGTTTGTAGGACAGTAGCAAATTTCCCTCAAGTGGATGACCTAAGGTTTATCAATCTGTGGGAGGCGTAGGATGAAGATAGTCTCTCTCAAGCAACCCTGCAACCAAATAACAAAGAGTCTCTTGTGTCCCCAACACACCCAATACAAGGGTAAATTTTATAGGTGCACTAGTTCGGCGAAGAGATGGTGATACAAGTGCAATATGAATGATAGATATAGCTTTTTGTAATCTGAAAATATAAAAACAGCAAGGTAGCAATGCATAAAAGTGAGCACAAACGGTATTGCAATGCTACGAAACAAGGCCTAGGGTTCATACTTTTCACTAGTGCAAGTTCTCTCAACAATAATAACATAATTGGATCATATAACTATCCCTCAACATGCAACAAAGAGTCACTCCAAAGTCACTAATAGCGGAGAACAAACGAAGAGATTATTGTAGGGTATGAAACCACCTCAAAGTTATCATTTCTAATCGATCTATTCAAGAGTCCGTAGTAAAATAACACAAAGCTATTCTTTCCGTTCGATCTATCATAGAGTTCGTACTAGAATAACACCTTAAGACACAAATCAACCAAAACCCTAATGTCACCTAGATACTCCAATGTCACCTCAAGTATCCGTGGGTATGATTATACGATATGCATCACACAATCTCAGATTCATCTATTCAACCAACACAAAGTACTTCAAAGAGTGCCCCAAAGTTTCAACCGGAGAGTCAAGACAAAAACGTGTGCCAACCCCTATGCATAGGTTCATGGTGAACCCGCAAGTTGATCACCAAAACATACATCGAGTAGATCATGTGAATATCCCATTGTCACCATAGATAAGCACGACAAGACATACATCAAGTGTTCTCAAATCCTTAAAGACTCAATCCGACAAGACAACTTCAAAGGGAAAACTCAATTCATCACAAGAGAGTAGAGGGGGAGAAACATCATAAGATCCAACTACAATAGCAAAGCTTGTGATACATCAAGATCGTACCACCTCAAGAACACGAGAGAGAGAGATCAAACACACAGCTACTGGTACATACCCTCAGCCCCGAGGGTGAACTACTCCCTCCTCGTCATGGAGAGCGCCGGGATGATGAAGATGGCCACCAATGAGGGATCCCTCCTCCGGCAGGGTGCCGGAACAGGGTCCCGATTGGTTTTTGGTGGCTACAGAGGCTTGCGGCGGCGGAACTCCCGATCTATTCTGTTTCCCGATGGTTTTAGGGTATATGGAGATATATAGGCAAAAGAAGTCGGTAAGGGGAGCCACGAGGGGCCCACGAGGGTGGAGGGCGCGCCCAGGGGGGTGGGCACGCCCCCCTGCCTCGTGCCTTCCTCGTTGCTTCCCGTACGTACACTCCAGGTCTTCTGGATTGCTTCCGTTCCAAAAATAACTCTCCCGAAGGTTTCATTCTGTTTGGACTCCATTTGATATTCCTTTTCTTCGAAACACTAAAACAAGGGGAAAACAGGAACTGGCACTGGGCTCTGGGTTAATAGGTTAGTCCCAAAAATAATATAAAAGTGTTTAATAAAATCCATAAACATCTGAAACATATAATATAATAGCATGAATACTTCATAAATTATAGATACGTTGGAGACGTATCAGCATCCCCAACCTTAATTCCTGCTCATCCTCGAGTAGGTAAATGGTAAAAGAAAGAATTTATGAAGTGTGAATACTAGCAGGTGCACAAGTTTGATCAATGATAATTTCAATCACCTTTTCTAGCGTCATTATATGTCATAAGAGTAGCTCATATCATAAAACTTTGCATGATCAAGTAACAAACTATTCACATGTTAAAGTATAGATCATAAACTTTCTTGAAAACTAACAAACCGTGTTATTAGTCATCAAACAATTACAATTCGTCTTATTTTCAAGAAGAGTCTATGTCAGAGCTTTGATTCAGCAAACTTCACATACTCAACTATCATTTAGTCTTCCATGATTGCTACCACTCAAAGCATATTTTTAGAACAAATAGTATTCATCGGACACAGAGAAAGATAGGGGCTTAATGTTTTGCCTCCCAACCTTTTACCTCAAGGGTAATGTCAACAATAATAATTCATGATCAAATATATTTGAATGGCCATATATGCTTAGATCTTCCATCACATGATGCTTGCCAACTAAAGAGTAGGTTGGAATGAGAAGGAATACTACTGACTCTTGCATAAAAGTAAAAGATAGGCCCTTCGCAGAGGGAAGCAGGGATTTGCAGAGCTGCTAGAGCTCGAAGCAAAAATAGAGATGAAAATAATTTTGAGAGGTATGCTTTCATTATCAACATAACGACCAAGAGTTCCCAATATCTTCCATACTAGATACATTATAAGCGGTTCCCAAACAGAAAGGTAAAGATTTTACTCCCCCTCCACCAACAATCACACTCCACGGCTTGTCCGAAACAACAGGTGCCTTCCAACTATCAACAATCTTGGGGGAGTTTTGTTTAAATTATTTGCGAATTTGTTTTTGATCTTTTGATCATAGGACTGGGCATCCCAGTTACCTGCCATTTTCTCGTGAATGATGAGCGGAGTCCACTCATCGTGAGAATAACCCACCTAGCATGGAAGATACTGACAGCCCCTAGTCTCTACATGAGCGATTCGGGCATACAAAATAGATTATTATTTGAAGGTTTAGAGTTTGGCACATGCAAATTTACTTGGAACAGCAGGTAAATACCGCATAGGTAGATATGGTGGACACTCATGGAAGGAACTTGGTTCAAGGATTTGGGATGCACAAGCAGTATTCCCGCTTAGTACAGATATTTTGGCTAGCAAAGGATTCTAAATAGCAAGCACCACATGTTAGAGGATCCATAACAATATAACTTCTATACAAATATACCCAAGCATAACTCATTATGTTGTCTTCCTTGTCCAACTTCAACTAATTTGCTCAGGTTTGAAAATGATTAATGGGGCTCACAATCATAGAAGATGTCCAAGATAGTATATCTATATGTGAAATCTCTCTTCCTTCAATATTCTTTCATGAATTGTTCAAGTGACCAATACAATGTTTACTAACCTTCAAAAGTTTACCACCTCTACTTCTTATATGTGAAGTCATTACTCCCCATGGGATAAGCATAAGAAACATATATAATTTCAGATTTATGATATTCAAATCATTCAACTATTTACTCATAGGATATAAGTGAAGCACACGTGTAAATGACAAACTACTCCAAAAAGATATAAGTGAAGATCAATGAGTAGTTAAATAATTATGTGGCTATGTGAAGACTCTCTCTCATTTAAGAATTTCAGATCTTGGGATATTAATCAAACATCAAGTTAAACCAAATAAAACGACACTTCAAGGATAGCACTCATCATGTGAAGAAGCTAAAACTTAGGCTCAACCGATACTAACTGATAATTGTTGAAGAAGAAAGGTGGGATGCCTACCGGGGCATCCCCAAGCTTAGATGCTTGAGACTTCTTGAAATATTATCTTGGAGTGCCTTGGGCATCCCCAAGCTTGAGCTTTTGTGTCTCCTTAATTCCTCTCATATCATGGTCTTCCTAAATCTCAAAAGCTTCATCCACTCAAAACTCAACAAGGACTCGTGAGATAGGTTAGTATAGACCAATGAAAAAACCTTATCATACTATACTGTAGCAAATCACTAAAATTATTATTCAACATTGCATACTAAATGCCTCTGCATATTTAATAGTCCTATCCTGAAATAGAATCATTAAAGAAGCAAACATATGCAAACATAACAGCAATCTGCCTAAACAGGACAGTCTGTATAGAATGCAGCAAGATCCATACTTCCCTAGCTCCAAAAATTATAAAAGAAAATTCCCACTGTAGTAAATTTATCAGAGCTTATTATGCAATAGGTTTCAACATTTTATCACATTCTGAATTTTCTAGGGAATTTTTGCAACAGCGGTAAACTTTCTGTTTTGAAACAGCAACATGTATACTTGCAAAATAAGCATGGTAAAGGCTATCCTTGACATTTTTATTGAAAATAAAGATGCAAAACGTTATTATAAATAACATCAAGAAAATACTAGCAAAATAAAATGACACTCCAAGCAAAACACATATCATGTGGTGAATAAAAATATAGCTCCAAGTAAAGTTACCGATGAACGAAGACGAAAGAGGGGATGCCATCCGGGGCATCCCCAAGCTTAGGCTTTTGGTTGTCCTTGAATATTGCCTTGGGGTGCCTTGGGAATCCCCAAGCTTAGGCTGTTGCCACTCCTTATTCCATAGTCCATCGAATCTTTACCCAAAACTCAACACAAAACTCAACAGAAAACTCGTAAGCTCCGTTAGTATAAGAAAATAAAACCACTTTTGGTACTGTTATGAACTCATTCTATATTCATATTGGTGTAATATCTACTGTATTCCAACTTCTCTATGGTTCATACCCTCCGATACTACTCATAGATTCATCAAAATAAGCAAACAACACAATGAAAACAGAATCTGTCAAAAACAGAACAGTCTGTAGTAATCTGTATCATACGCAAACTTCTGGAACTCATAAAAATCTGCCAGAATAGGAAGACCTAGATAATTTGATTATTGATATACTTAAATTGGAATCAGTATTTTATCTCTTTATGGTGATTTTTAACATTTTTTTCGTGAGAAGAAAGTTTCTGTCTTTTTCAGCAAGATCAAATAATTATCATCCAAGAAGATCCTATAGGTCTTACTTGGTACAAACACAAATTAAAACATAAAACCACATCTAACCATAGGCTAGATGATTTAGTTATTACTAAAAAGGAACAAAAAGCAAGGAACAAAAAATAAAATTGGGTTGCCTCCCAACTAGCGCTAACGTTTAACGCTCCTAGCTAGGCATGATGATTTCAATGATGCTCACATAAAAGATAAGAGTTGAAACATAGCGGGAGCATCATGAAGAATATGACTAGCACATTTAAGTCGAACCCACTTCCTATGCATAGGGATTTTGTGAACAAACAACTTATTGGAGCAAGAATCTTCTAGCATAGGAAGGAAAAACAAGCATAGCTTCAAGATTTTCAACACATAGAGAGGAAACATGACATTATTGCAATATGTAGAAGCATATGATCCTCTCTCATAGTAATTTTCAGTAGCATCATGAATGAATTCAACAATATAACCATCACATAAAGCATTCTTTTCATGATCTACAAGCATAGAATTTTTATTACTCTCCACATAAGCAAATCTATTCTCATCAATAGTAGTGGGAGCAAACTCAACAAAATAACTATCATGTGAAGCATAATCCAATTGAAAATTAAAATCATGATGACAAGTTTCATGGTTATCTTTATTCTTTATAACATACATGTCATCACAATAATCATCATAAATAGGAGTCATGCTTTCATCATAATAAATTGGCTCATCAAAACTTGGGGGACTAAACATATCATCTTCATCAAACATAGCATCCCCAAGCTTGTGGCTTTGCATATCATTAGCATCATGGGTATTCAAAGAATTCATACTAACAACATTGCGATCATGCTCATCATTCACATATTTTATGCCAAGCATTCTATGTAATTCTTCTTCTAGTACTGGAGCACAATTTTCCTTCCCATCATTTTCATGAAAGACAATAAAAAGATGAAGCATATGAGGCACCCTTAATTCCATATTTTTTGTAGTTTTATTTTATAAACTAAACTAGTGATAAAACAAGAAACTAAAAGATTCGACTGCAAGATCTAAAGATATACCTTCAAGCACTCACCTCCACGGCAACGGCACCAGAAATTAGCTTGATGTCTACTACACAACCTTCTTCTTGTAGACGTTGTTGGGCCTCCAAGTGCAGAGGTTTGTAGGACAGTAGCAAATTTCCCTCAAGTGGATGACCTAAGGTTTATCAATCCGTGGGAGGCGTAGGATGAAGATGGTCTCTCTCAAGCAACCCTGCAACCAAATAACAAAGAGTCTCTTGTGTCCCCAACACACCCAATACAACTGTAAATTGTATAGGTGCACTAGTTCGGCGAAGAGATGGTGATACAAGTGCAATATAAATGATAGATATAGGTTTTTGTAATCTGAAAATATAAAAACAGCAAGGTAGCAAGCGATAAAAGTGAGCACAAACGATATTGCAATGCTTCGAAACAAGGCCTAGGGTTCATATTTTCACTACTGCAAGTTCTCTCAACAATAATAACATAATTGGATCCTATAACTATCCCTCAACATGCAACAAAGAGTCACTCCAAAGTCACTAATAGCGGAGAACAAATGAAGAGATTATTGTAGGGTACGAAACCACCTCAAAGTTATCCTTTCTGATCGATCTATTCAAGAGTCCGTAGTAAAATAACACGAAGCTATTCTTTCCATTCGATCTATCATAGAGTTCGCACTAGAATAACACCTTAAGATACAAATCAACCAAAACCCTAATGTCACGTAGATACTCCAATGTCACCTCAAGTATCCGTGGGTATGATTATACGATATGCATCACACAATCTCAGATTCATCTATTCAACCAACACAAAGAACTTCAAAGAGTGCCCCAAAGTTTCTACCGGAGTGTCAAGACGAAAACATGTTCCAACCCCTATGCATAGGTTCGTCGGCGGAACCCGCAAGTTGATCACCAAAACATACATCAAGTGAATCACGTGATATCCCATTGTCACCACAGATAAGCACGACAAGACATACATCAAGTGTTCTCAAATCCTTAAAGACTCAATCCGATAAGATAACTTTAAAGGGAAAACTCAATCCATTACAAGAGAGTAGAGGGGGAAGAAACATCATAAGATCCAACTAAAATAGCAAAGCTCGCGATACATGAAGATCGTACCACCTCAAGAACACGAGAGAGAGAGAGAGAGAGAGAGAGAGAGAGAGAGAGATCAAACACATAGCTACTGGTACATACCCTCAACCCCGAGGGTGAACTACTCCCTCCTTGTCATGGAGAGCGCTGGGATGATGAAGATGGTCACCGATGAGGGATCCCCCCTCCGGCAGGGTGCTGGAACAGGGTCCCGATTGGTTTTTGGTGGCTATAGAGGCTTGCAGCGGCGGAACTCCCGATCTATTCTGTTCCCCGATGGTTTTAGGGTATATGGAGATATATAGGCAAAAAAAAGTCGGTAAGGGGAGCCACGAGGAGCCCACGAGGGTGGAGGGCGCGCCCCCTGCCTCGTGCCTTCCTCGTTGCTTCCCTTACGTACACTCCAAGTCTTCTGGATTGCTTCCGTTCCAAAAATAACTCCCCCGAAGGTTTCATTCCGTTTGGACTCCGTTTGATATTCCTTTTCTTCGAAACACTAAAACAAGGGAAAAAACATGAACTGGCACTGGGCTATGGGTTAATAGGTTAGTCCCAAAAATAATATAAAAGTGTTTAATAAAGCCCATAAACATCCAAAACAGATAATATAATAGCATGAATACTTCATAAATTATAGATACGTTGGAGACGTATAAATGAACAAAGACCTTCTCAAAGAAACAAGAAATCAGAAGGGAAATACAAGTCAACCAAGAGCTACTCTAGAAGAAGACATCAAGCTCATGTTGGTGAATGGGTTTCCGGCTTTGTTCGGTGTATAACTATTGGGTATAAACCGCCCAGGAGAGACCGGGTTATACCACTGGCGACTTATCAATGAAGATGGCGGATCATAGCAAGCCCATTGACGGCCCAAGAGCTAGAGGCGGCTTAAGGCCCAAGGTGGATGAACCGCCATATGTGTATGACTTGTTTTGTAAGGCAAACATATAGTTAGTCACCAAGCCGGACACGCTGTATGAGCCGGCCGGGACTCCGTGAGCCGCCGGCCGTCTTCATGTGTATATAAAGGGACGACACGATGGCGGTTTAGGGACAAGAAAGAAGAGATCGAGAACTAGGTCAAGCGTATTCGCTCCCTGGTAATCGAAACCCAAGCAATACAACCCCAATTGGAGTAGGCCTTTACATTGATTGCAAGGGGCCAAACCAGTATAAACTCTCCGTGTCCTTTGTCTCGATTAACCCCTTTAAGATACCTAGTTGCGATGGCTCCACGTCTAAGTCCTTCTGCTAGGACATCTGCCGTGTCAACTCCACGACAGTTGGCGCCCACCGTGGGGCCAGCGCACGGTGGTTTCGGGTTATGAAGGACAACTTCCTAGGGATCAAGGGATATGCTGTGGGCCGGATGACCAAAAGTGGTCGCGGCAAGCTCTACATCGACGACGCTGGCTGGGGCCCTGAGGCCAGCTCAATCGAGTACGGGTACTGTCGTGGTTCTAACTCTGACAGTGATGTAGGGGGGTATGTATGGAGAGGCTAGATCTCAGCTATTAGGAAGTTGTAAACACACCAAGATGTACGAGTTCAGGCCCTTCGCGGAGGAAGTAACAGCCCTACGTCTCCGTGCCCGGAGGCGGTCGACTGGATTACTGGCGTGTGAATAACAGGGGTGCGAACCCTTCATACTGAGGAGGGGGGTGGCTTATATAGAGTTCGCCGGCCCCCTCCTGCCCTCAGTAATGCAGGGTTTAAGGTACATTTAAGGTTGGGCGTTACCGGTAACGCCCTTAATAAAGTGTGATAATGACCATAAAGACTACTTAATAGCCGACCGTTTTCCTGTGGAGTGATTCTAGGTCTCCTGGCAGTCAAGTGGTTGGCTTCATGGTCGAGTGGTTGGCTTCATGGTCGAGTGTCTTGAACCCATCGAGTGGGATACCTTCACGTCGATTGAAAGGTGACTTCTCCTAGGGATGTCCCAGGGTAGGGCTCTTTGGACAGGCCCGTGCCCCTACCCTAGGTACATGGCTTCATCATTAGCCCCCGAATGAAACGGGGTAAGAGTGGGGAAAGAGTTGGAGATCTTTCCGACCGGTTCTTTGGGCTACGTGAGCACCTCGTCTTGGGCCAACCGTCACGGATGACATCATCAACCTCTTTCAGTCGCCTTGCTCCATTCCAGGCCTTTCGTCGAGTGAATTTTTTATGTGTGACATACCGAGTGTCGGCGCGAGCGGGGTCTTCTGTTTTAGCAAGTTGTTCTGCGGCCCGCGGATGTCGCGGGATTCGGATTTCGGGAAGCACGCGGGACGGGAGCGACCGCAGTAATCGGAAGCGGTAAAGTGGAAGCTCCTCGATCCTCGCGTCGCCTTTTTCGCCATGTACTGCGCGCGCGTCTGTTGCAGGATTTGACTGGATAGCCTGGGCCTACCAGTCAGCCACTCGGGATCGGCCCCTTATAAGTTGCCAGCTCGGGGTTTCCAAACAGTGCGCTTCCTTCTTCCTCTCTCCCTTTGCGAGTTCCTCTGCCACCTCCGTTCTCACCCTAGCGCCGCGGGTTCATGCAAGATTTGCCGGCGACGATGGCGAAGGACAAGACATCCACCCTGGAGCGCACGAAGAAGGCGGCGGCGTAGGGGAAAGGGAAGAGGTCCACACGGGGCGGATCCTCCTCAAGGTCTGCTCTGCCCCGAGGCTGGATCCAAGGCGACTGGATGCCGTCGATGATCTGTCAAGAAGATCTCGACGACTTGGTCGAGGGGGGGGGGTCATTCCCCACGAAGCCGCGCGTCTCCCGGGGAGAGAGATCGAACCTCAGCCCCGCGACGGTGAGTGCGTGCTCCTAGCCACCCATGTCGACCGCGGGTTTTCTCTGCCGCCCCATCCTTTTTTCCGGAGCTTCCTGAACTTCTTCAGAGTGCAGCTTCACCACTTCACTCCCAACTCCATCGTATACCTTGCTGCTTTCATTTCCATGTGTGAGGGTTTCTTGGGTTGCCGCCCCCATTGGGGTCTCTTCAAGCACATCTTTACCTGTCGTTCTCAATCGGTCAAGAAGGCCAAGTCGAGTGATGAAAGGACGCAGGTGATCCAGCTGTGCGGGGGCCTGGCGATCCAGACGAGGGGAAAGAGTTGTTTTCCATCTATCACTTTCCCGGAGTCGGTCCATGGCTGGCAGGCGACCTGGTTCTACTGTCAGGACCAGGCGACCCCAAGACAGTCGACTGGTCTCCCCCCTTTCTCACTCGACCGAGCTGAAAAACCTGCTTCTCTGAAAGTGGCGCCGGAGGAAAGGGCCCAAGTCAAAGTGCTGGCCGGTCGAGTGGTTGAGCTTGTTCGTGAGGGCGTGACAGGCATGGATTTGCTGGAGGTCTTCCTCCGAGGCGCATCCAACCGCTCCAGGCTCGTGACCACCCGATGTGGCTGTACTCGGGTCTTGACGACACCACTCGGATCCACCCGGAGGAGGTCACTGATGAGATGCTGGAGGGGTGGCTGTCGAGCATCACAGGAAACAAGGACAACCCCCGAGGAGCCAGGACGGTAATTCCACTCGACAACTCGTACGACGTGGACCAGGTATGTCTCTATGCTCCTGATTGAGATCTTGTTTTTCTTCATTGGTCTTCTTTGAGTTGGTTGATTGACCTTTGTCTTGTTTGTTGTTTTTTAGGCGACTACTGAGATGTACTCGACGCCCAATGGGGCACAGGGGCCAGCTGAGGAAGGAGAGGCGAGCGGAGGTGAGAGCGGGGACGATCAAGGCGAGTGGGAGTCCGACGGCGAAGGAGAGGGAGGCGACGACATCGACTCCAGCGAAGAGGAGGAGGAGGAAGTTGAACCCCCCCGCCCGGAGGGGCGATCCAAGCTCACACACGATCCAGCGCGGGAGCATGGTAGTGCGACTGCTCCTGTTGGGCAGTCGTCGAAACACCCTCGGACCTCTTCTCCTACGCCGACTGGAAAGGCTCCCAAGCACCCGCGCGCAGCGCCGTCCAAGCCGCCCAAGGCTCTGCCCAAGATGAAGATGGCCGTCCCCACCATTTTCTGGGTAATAATAAAACTTGTTTTCCTTTGTCAACCGTGGACGGATCCTCGGTCGATCCATTGAGCCAACCGACTGACTTTCGAGGCTTGCAGTGCTGCTACTTCTAAGATCTCTGCCAAGGACGACGACCAAGAGATGAAGGATGTTGTTACCTCCAACCCTGGTATGATTACTGACGTTCCGCTTTGAGTCGACTAAACATTTATTGCAACCCTGGTCGATTGAATGTTTCCTTTGTAGCCCCTCCTCATGTTATCGACCTCCCGGATGACGACGACAATGGTCCGTTGAGAGTGAGGAGGCACAAGAGGGCGTCGGCTGACAAGACCCCCCAATCCGCTCCGGCGTCAGAGGCCGTGGCTCGGGATGGTGGTGACACCACTCGGGCTTCTGTGACCTTCGCCGTTCCTCTGGCGAGTGCGCGGCCCTCGTCGTCGACTGCGGATCCCTGAGGACCGAGCGGCTGCTGCAAAAGGGGCTATACGTCAGGCGGGGATCATGATGGAGCAAGTGAAGTTGGCTCGGGAGGCCAGCCAAGCAGCTTATGACGCGAGCTCGGCTCTTCAGAGCAACGTCCAGGTCAGTCGACTCAACGTTTGGTCGGTTATGATGTGCTGTTTGAAGAATCTCTTTTCCGAAGATCTTTGTATCTATACACCCACTGGGTGTGTCTGCCAATTCATGGACGAGTGGGGGCGCGCTAAGTGCACCCACTGGGTGTAGTCCCCGAGACTACGGTGGACTGCGGGCAGTCGACTGTAGTCTTTATATTGTGTTACTGTAGCTGTATTTCTTCATTCGGTCTGGTCAGGCCATGTCGAATGGGACTGTATCCGGTCGACTGCGGGCAGTCGACTTCTTCTTTCTTTTTTACAGTGGGGGCACGCTGAGTGCACCCACTGGGTGTAGTCCCCGAGACTACTGTCGAATGTTCTTGATTCGGCTGTAGTCTTAGTAACGTCATCATTGTCTCTTGGTTGCTCGGAAGCAACTTGTCTTGGACATCTGTCGACTGATTTTTCTTTTTACAGAAATCTTGCAAACTTGTAGCTCGCTATACTGAGTTGGAGAATCAGCAGATCCAGCTCAACCTTAACTTGAAGCTTGCTCAGGAGAATTTGAAGAAGGCGCAAGAAGAAGCAAAAGGTATGGCTGGTGAGGTTCTCCATTCTTAGCGGGTGGCTTTTCTTTCTTGTCCATTCTTGACATTGGTTCCACTCGACGCGCCGCAGATAAACTGGAGGAAGCTCTGAAGAAGAAGGATCAAGACCTTGCAGAGGCACAGAAGGAGGCCTCGAGCAAAACGAAGCTCGCAGAAGAGAAACTGGCTTCGGTCGGAACTCTTGAACATGAGAACTCCAGACTGAAAACTGCTCTCGAGACAGCTAATCGAGATGCCAGTCGACTGAAGAAAGAAAAGGTGGCTCTGCACGACAAGGCGGGTGAGCTGGCGGGGAAGGTAAAAGATCTGGAGGCTTATCTCGGTGGACTCGCCAAGAAGCTGTTCGTCATGCTCGAAGGTAATTATTCCAACCCGTCTGTCTTGTAGTTGCCGAGCCCGCGTACGGCCACTGTCTTATTCTTGAATCGTGTTTGCAGAATTCTGCCAGAGCTTCGAAGAGGAAACCAGTCGAGTGGATCCAGGCTTGGATCCCGCCAATTCTCTCATGAAGGACGAGGCTGCTATGAACGTGCTCCGACTAGAGTCTCGTGTTACCAGCGTTGTTGATTATCTTGCTCGGCTGAAGGTTGCGATGTCGCGGATCGACACATCACTCTGGCCCGGAACAACACTTCAGAACGACCTCGAGTCCCTGATGGTCCGACTGAATGAAGTCCCGGGTCGAGTGGCGGAATGGAAGAAATCTTCTGCTAGATGTGGTGCTGATGTCGCTCTGTCTCTGGTCCGCGTCCATTGCAAGGAGGCGCGAGAAGAAAAGCTGGCCACCATCCAAGTTGCCAATACCAGGAAGCACAACTTTCAGGACTTCATGGAGACTTTTATTGCTGCTGCCACTCGTATTGCAGACGGGATCGACTTGGACGAGTTCGTCGCCCCTTCCAGTCCTCCTCCTGAGGAATGAAAAACTTTTATGCTTCACTTTAAATTTGCCTCGGAATGCCGAGTGGATTTGTAACCGTTAAACTCCACCGAGCCGAGGGCTTGAGTACTTTGATCTGAGGTCTGGGACCTTTTAGGCTTTATCTGATCTTGATTTCTCGTTGAATATCTTCATGGTTTGATTCGTCGAGTGGATCTTGATCTTCACTCGGAATAACCTTGTATTTGCGGCGCAGCTCCGAAGGGGAAGGCAGCAGTCGACTCGTGGATTGGGTTGTGTCTTGTACTTAGGCGAGCACTGGGCTGCAGCTAAGCCTCCGAGTGAGAGGTTTGCTCTCCACTCGGTAGGATTTTTAAACACTTAGGCGAGCGGTGGGCTGCAGCTAGCCCCCGAGTGGGAGGTTTGCTCTCCACTCGGTAGGATTTTTAAACACTTAGGCGAGCGCTGGGCTGCAGCTAAGCCCCCGAGTGGGAGGTTTGCTCTCCACTCGGTAGGATTTTTAAACACTTAGGCGAGCGCTGGGCTGCAGCTAAGCCCCCGAGTGGGAGGTTTGCTCTCCACTCGGTAGGATTTTTAAACACTTAGGCGAGCGCTGGGCTGCAGCTAAGCCCCCGAGTGGGAGGTTTGCTCTCCACTCGGTAGGATTTTTATATACTTAGGCGAGCGCCTGACTGCAGCTAAGCCTCTAAGTGAGAGAACTTAGGCGAGTACTGGACTGCAGCTAAGCCCCCGAGTGGGAGGTTTGCTCTCCACTCGGTAGGATTTTTAAACACTTAGGCGAGCGCTGGGCTGCAGCTAAGCCCCCGAGTGGGAGGTTTGCTCTCCACTCGGTAGGATTTTTATATACTTAGGCGAGCGCCTGACTGCAGCTAAGCCTCTAAGTGAGAGAACTTAGGCGAGTACTGGACTGCAGCTAAGCCCCCGAGCGGGAGGATTGCTCTCCACTTGGTAGGATTTTTTTTTCAAACTTAGGCGAGCGCTTGACTGCAGCTAAGCCTCTAAGTGAGAGAAGTTAGGCGAGTACTGGACTGCAGCTAAGCCCCCGAGTGGGAGGATTGCTCTCCACTCAGTAGGATTTTTTCAAACTTAGGCGAGTGCCTGACTACAGCTAAGTCTCTAAGTGAGAGAACTTAGGCGAGTACTGGACTGCAGCTAAGCCCCCGAGTGGGAGGATTGCTCTCCACTCGGTAGGATTTTTTCAAACTTAGGCGAGTGCCTGACTGCAGCTAAGCCTCTAAGTGGGAGAACTTAGGCGAGTACTGGACTGCAGCTAAGCCCCCGAGTGGGAGGATTGCTCTCCACTCAGTAGGATTTTTCAAACTTAGGCGAAACGGATTCACAGCTAAGTCACCCACTAGGGGTTTTCGTATGCAAACAAGAGTGACAGCAATTATTGGGACGCTCTTGTCTTTGGTAAAAATGAACTGCAGAAATTTTTTCTTATTACATCTCGTCCAAGGGAGAACTCAAGTGTAAAAGGGGCGGAGTAGTTCCGCATTCCAAGCTCGTGGCTCGTCGATCTGGTGATCAACATTGTAGAGGTGATATGCTCCACTGTGGAGGACTCTGGTGACGATGAAGGGGCCTTCCCAAGTAGGAGCAAGTTTGTGTGGTTTTTGTTGATCCACTCGGAGGACCAAATCTCCTTCCTGGAAGGCTTGGCTCTTCACATTTCTGGCATGGAATCGACGCAAGTCTTGCTGATAGATGGTCGATCTGATCATAGCCATTTCCCTCTCCTCCTCTAGGAGGTCGACTGCGTCTTGCCGGGCTTGCTCTGCTTCATCTTCGTTATAAAGCTCGACTCTGGGGGCGTTGTGAAGTAGATCACTCGGCAGGACGGCTTCGGCTCCGTAAACCAGAAAAAATGGCGTTCTTCCGGTCGATCGGTTTGGGGTGGTCCTCAGCCCCCACAAAACCGACGGAAGTTCGTCGACCCAAGCGCCTGCTGCGTGCTTGAGATCACGCATCAATCGAGGCTTCAATCCTTTGAGAATCAGACCATTTGCTCTTTCAGCTTGTCCATTCGACTGAGGATGCGCGACCGACGCGTAGTCGACTCGCGTGCCTTGAGAGGCGCAAAAAGCTCTGAACTTGTCTGAATCGAAGTTTGACCCATTGTCGGTGATGATGCTATGCGGGACCCCATATCTGAACGTCAGCCCTCTGACGAAACTGATAGTAGTGCAAGCATCGAGATTCTTGATAGGCTTGGCTTCAATCCATTTGGTGAACTTGTCGACTGCCACAAGCACATGCGTGAATCCGCTCCTGCCTGTTCTCAGTGGACCGACCATGTCCAGTCCCCAGACAGAAAAGGGCCAGACGAGTGGAATGGTCTTCAGGGCTGATGCAGGCTTGTGTGACATGTTGGAGTAGAACTGGCAACCTCCACACTTGTCGACTATCTCTTTTGCCATCTCATTTGCTCTTGGCCAGTAAAATCCGGCTCCGTATGCTTTAGCCACAATGGTCCGAGAGGACGCATGGTGACCACAGGTCCCCGAGTGGATATCATTAAGGATCATCTGACCCTCTTCTGGTGTTATGCATTTCTGACCGATTCCAGTCGTGCTTTCCCTATACAACTGTCCCTTTATGACTGTGAAGGCCTTGGATCGGCGGACGATCTGTCGAGCCTCTTCCTCGTCCTCCGGGAGTTCTTTCCTCAAGATATACGTGATGTATGGTACCGTCCAGTCAGGAGTGATAGCCAAGACCTCCATGACTAGGTCGACCACAGCAGGAATTTCGACTTCAGTCGGATCTGTGGCACTTTTCGGTTGTGGGGCTTCTTCTGCGAAGGGATCCTCTTGGACTGATGGCGAGCGGATGTGCTCCAAAAACACATTGCTGGGAATGGCTTCTCTCTTAGAGCCTATCTTTGCCAGATCATCTGCTGCTTGATTTTTCAGTCGGGGGATGTGATGAAGCTCTAACCCCTCGAATTTCTTTTCTAGCTTTCTTATTGCGTTGCAATAGCCAGTCATAGCTGGGCTTCTGACGTCCCACTCCTTCATCACCTAATTAACCACCAAATCTGAGTCGCCGTAGACCATGAGGCGCCGAACGCCGAGTGAAATGGCCATGCGCAACCCGTACAAGAGTGCTTCATATTCTGCTTCATTGTTGGAGGAATCGAAGTGAATCTAGAGAATGTATCTGAGCTTATCTCCTCGGGGGGAGACCAATACTACCCCAGCACCGGAACGGTTCAGCATCTTAGATCCATCGAAGAACATGGTCCAGTGCTCCGAGTGAACTTGAGTCGGGAGTTGCTGTTCAATCCACTCGGCGACGAAATCTGCAATTGCTTGGGACTTGATAGCCTTCTTTGCTTCAAACCTTGATATCTAGGGGGAGGAGTTCAATCGCCCACTTAGCCACTCGACCAGTTGCATCTCTGTTGTGCAAGATCTCTGACAGTGGAGCGTCGCTGAGGACTGTAATGGAATGGTCAGAGAAGTAGTGTGCAACCTTCTTCGTGGTCATGTAGATCCCATATACAAGCTTCTGGTAATGGGGATATCTTTGCTTCGAAGGGGTCAAAACTTCAGACACATAATATACTGGGCGCTGAACTCTGAAGGCCTTTCCTTCTTCTTCCCGCTCGACCGTGAGTACTGTACTGACAACTTGTCCGTGGCCGCAATGTACAGCAGCAGAGGCTCTTTACTGATTGGGGCAGCAAGCACCGGCTGGGTGGAGAGCAGAGCTTTGAGCTCTGCAAACGCTGCGTCAGCTTCTGGAGTCCACTCGAACTTGTCAGACTTCTTCATCAGTCGGTAAAGAGGCAACGCCTTTTCACCGAGACGAGAAATGAATCGACTTAGAGTGGCCAAGCAACCTGTAAGTTTCTGGACATCGTGTACACGCACAGGGCGCTTCATCCAGAGTATGGTGCCAACTTTCTCAGGATTGGCGTCGATTCCTCGTTCGGAAACGAGAAAACCGAGTAACTTTCCACCTGGAACTCCAAATGTGCACTTCGATGGATTGAGCTTGATATCGTATCCCCTGAGGTTAGCAAAGGTTTCGGCAAGGTCAGTCAGTAGGTCAGAACCTTTCTGTGACTTAACCACAATATCATCCATGTATGCTTCTATGTTTCGACTGATCTGAGTGAGTAAACACTTCTGAATCATCCTCATGAACATGGCTCCAGCATTCTTGAGGCCGAAGGGCATGGTGACATAACAATAGCACCCAAATGGGGTGATGAAAGCCGTTTTGATCTCGTCGGGTCCATACAGACGGATCTGATGGTACCCTGAATAAGCATTTAGAAAAGACAAACGCTCACACCCCGCGGTCGAGTCCACTACCTGGTCAATGCGGGGGAGAGGGAAATGATCTTTCGGGCAGGCCCGATTGATGTGTTTAAAGTCAATGCACATGGGAAGTGACTTTTCCTTTTTGGGGACCATGACAACATTGGCGAGCCACTCGGAGTGGTAAATCTCTCGGATGAACTCCGCTGCTAAGAGCCGAGCCACCTCCTCGCCAATAGATTTCCTCTTCTGGACGGCGGACCATCGAAGATGTTCTTTCACAGGCTTGAACTTCGGGTCGACTCGTAGACGGTGCTCAGCCAGCCCCCTGGGAACTCCAGGCATGTCAGAAGGCTTCCATGCGAAGACGTCCCAGTTCTCACGGAGGAACTGGATGAGCGCTTCTTCCTATTTGGAGTCGAGCGTCGTCGAGATGTGAGTCGGAGCAGCGTCGGGGTCGGTCAGGTGAATGTGAGCTGGCTTAGTTTCACCGGACGACTGAAAAGAAAATTCTGAAACAGGCTTCTTGGCTAGTAGCAATTCACTCGGATCAGCAGTCTTTTGGTACTCTTGTAGCTCAACAACTGCCATCTGAGCGTCAGCAATCTTCGATCCTTTCTGAAAACACTCTTCTGCTTTCTTCCGATTGCCGGTAACGGTGATCACACCTCTGGGGCCGGGCATCTTCAACTTGAGATACACGTAGCATGGTCGAGCCATGAAGCGTGCATAAGCTGGCCAGCCCAGAATAGCATGATAAGCACTTTGGAAGTCCACAACCTCAAATGTCAACTTTTCCCTGCGGTAATTCTTTGAATCACCGAAAACCACGTCGAGAGCAATCTGGCCGAGTGACTCGGCTTTCTTTCCAGGAATGACTCCATGGAAGCTCATGTTGCTGGCACTGAGCCTGGACATCGGAATGCCCATCTCTTTCAATGTTTCAGCATACAATATGTTCAGGCCACTACCACCATCCATCAGGACTTTGGTCAGTCGAGTGCCTTCGACAATTGGGTCAACCACCAAAGCTTGCCTCCCAGGGGTGGCAATGTGCGTAGGGTGATCGGACTGGTCGAATGTGATGGCAGTCTGAGACCACTTCAGATAACTGGGTGTCGCCGGAGCAACCATATTCACCTCACGGTTAATGACTTTCAGTCGACTTTTGCTTTCGACATCAGCAAAAATCATCAGGATGGAATTGATTTGGGGGTATCCGTCGTCACTATCTTCCTTGTCCTCGACTCTGTCCGACCCTTTTTCCTTATCTTTGGGTTGTTTGCCCTGAAACTGCTGGATCAGGAGCCGACACTGTCGAGTGGTATGCTTTGGGTAAATGCAATTACCCTCTTCATCTTTCTTGGTGTGGATGTGACATGGTAGATCCAAAACATCATTTCCATCTTGATCCTTGACTTTCTTGGGCTTCCAGGGGCCTTTGGGTTTTCCCTTGAAATTTCCCTGGGTTGCGGCCAGGGCCTCCCCAGGGGCGGCTGGCTCGGCCTTCCGCTTCTGCTTCCGACTGGAATTGCCTCCGGTTTCCTGGGCGACTGCTTTCTGCTTGCCACTCCGGAGTCGATCTTCATCTTCTCCGTTAGTGTATTTGGTGGCAATTTCCATCATCCGATTCAGGAACATTTCTCCAGTTCGACTGAACTTCAGGTTCAACTCTCTGTTCTTGACGCCTTCTTTAAAGGCACAAACTGCTTGGTGATCTGGCACGTTCTCAACTATGTGATGCAAAGTGATCCACCTGTGGATGTAATCCCTCAGAGTTTCATTCAGCTTCTGCACGCAAGACCGCAATTCTGTAAGGCCTGCGGGTCGCTTGCATGTTCCCTCAAAGGTTGTGACAAAGACTCGAGAGAGATCCTCCCAAGTGTAGATGCTGCTGGGTGCTAACTGATTCAGCCACGCTCTGGCCGAGCCCTCTAACAGGAGAGGCAAATGCTTCATAGCCACCTCATCATTGCCACCGCCAATCTGTACAGCCACTCGGTAATCTTAGAGCCAAGTGTCGGGCTTAGACTCACCGGTGAACTTGCTGACTCCAGTCGCCAACCGAAAGTTGGGAGGAATCACCGCGGCCCTGATGGCTCGACTAAAACACTCTGGCCCTGAAACACGTATTCCGCTGCTGGTGGGCGCATCTCTGTTCTAGCCTTCCCGATGAGCCCTGTTCCTGTCAACCAAGCCTTGAACGAGGACAGATCTCGCGTCAAAGCCTGGGTCCCAGGGGTCGACGGGAATCCTCTGCCCAACGCTATGAGGGAGCCTGTCATCTCGATGTCGAGGCGCATATGTCCCACTCCTCGGGGGAGGGGTTGGCACTCGACGTCGATCATCACGATCGGATCGGTGATCATACTGCTCATCCCTTCTGTACTGATCATGCCGGTCGCCACGTCCCTCACGCCTCGGGGGCGACCGCGGGCTGTGAGCCGACTGGACTGTATCTGTTGCAACGGATCGACTGTGGATCCTATTCCGCGACTGAGAAACAGCGGAATTCTGGTTTCCCGCTGCCCGGAGCAATGCTCTGATCTATAACAAGCCCCTGCCAGCCTCCGACTGGGAGGGCTGAATCGATTCTGCTATACGGGCCGCGGCGGCCAAATTCTGAACGGGGGTTCGGTATACCTGCGTCGGCGGGAAGAGCTGGCGTCGACTAGACTCGGGAGCCCGCTGACGCGCTTGCTCGTCGAGTGCTCGCTGGAGATTCTCCAGTCGAGTGCGCTCGGCCAAATTAGCCAAGCGCGCGTCCTCCAAGGCCCGGGCCTCGGGGGACTCTCCGACGATAGGAGTGCGGAGTGCGTCCGTGTTCCGGCGGCGAAGCTCCTCTCGCTGTAATGACGTGAGAGGTTCAGGGAGATACTCATCGTGGGGATGCGACGGGTCGCCCCCACCCGCGCCTCCATCAGCGCGAGGGAAACCAGGAGGACTGTGTGTTCCATCGACCGCTAGGATCTCAGCCACTGGGTCGCTGCTGTCGCACTCGGATGCGGTCTCCGTGGAGCCAGTCGACAGGTCGAACAGGCCGCAGAGGGATTCGTCGGGCTCGATTGCCGTGACTTGCGGGGCGGCCGACTGGCGAGCCACGGCATGCCTCACCCACCTCTGAAGTCTCGACCGACCGGAGCTCTTGCGCCGGTGGGAGACAGAGCGGGGAGACGATACAGGGGCCGACCGATACTGGGTCGACGGCTGCCGCAGGAGGACGCCACGAACGCATGCGCGGAAATGCATCGCACCGCGGACGGGGAGCGCGTCGATGTCGAGGGGCGCCTCCTGAAGCCAGGCGGAGTCATCAGCGATGAACATGAGCGCGCCGAGGCGGATCTCGCGGCCCTCCACCAAAACTCCGCACGAAACCATGATCAAAGGGATCGGAAAAATCGCAACTTCTCCAATCAGGCGCTAAGATTCCGGCCCCATGGTGGGCGCCAACTGTCGTGGTTCTAACTCTGACAGTGATGTAGGGGGGTATGTATGGAGAGGCTAGATCTTAGCTATTGGGAAGTTGTAAACACACCAAGATGTACGAGTTCAGGCCCTTCGCGAAGGAAGTAACAGCCCTACGTCTCGGTGCCCGGAGGCGGTCGACTGGATTACTGGCATGTGAATAACAGGGGTGCGAACCCTTCATACTGAGGAGGGGGTGGCTTATATAGAGTTCGCCGGCCCCCTCCTGCCCTCAGTAATGCAGGGTTTAAGGTACATTTAAGGTTGGGCGTTACCGGTAACGCCCTTAATAAAGTGTGATAATGACCATAAAGACTACTTAATAGCCGACCGTTTGCCTGCGGAGTGATTCTAGGTCTCCTGGCAGTCGAGTGGTTGGCTTCATGGTCGAGTGGTTGGCTTCATGGTCGAGTGTCATGAACCCGTCGAGTGGGATACCTTCAAGTTGATTGAAAGGTGACTTCTCCTAGGGATGTCCCAGGGTAGGGCTCTTTGGACAGGCCCGTGCCCCTACCCTAGGTACATGGCTTCATCAGGTACTGGGTCCCCTTCGATGGAATCCATGTCTTCATCAGCAAGATCGGCGAACCGGGCCCTAAGCTGGACACTTGCATCGACATCATCGAGACAGCTCAGCGTGCACGACCTGCCCGGGTTTAGCCCGCCGTAAAGCACGCCTTTGTTGGTTTTATCCATGGGGAGGAATTTGAGGAAGGATCTATGTCTGGTGGTGAGACGGCCATCCACTCTGATGCATGGTGAATCGTCCACAGGCGAGACCAATTCAATGTATCAAGTGCAAGACAGCCGACTTGGGGGTATTCCGATGGCGACAGTATTCTGGACCCCTATGAGCCGCCGAATAGGGTTGCGATCTTCATGGTCGGTATACAGCCAGTGCTCGGCTCATCGACCGCTGCGACTATGACCTCCAGCTCGACGGCTGTAGCGACGGCTGGGGCTAACAGTTCTGCATGCCGGCCAGCTTAAGTTCTAATGGAATTGTTGGAGGCTCTGGCAACTTTGATGGGTGTAGAAGTGACCCTGCAAACTCAGGAACATCATAAGGTGGATGTTGCAAAGTTACGAGATGAGATAGCCCAAGCCAAGGAACAGCTGGCGGCTAAGAATGCCAGGATGGCCACAGAGCGAGCTGCTTTGGATGCCCAGGCGCAACGGATTCAGGCAGATTCTTTCCGGCTCACCTTGGATCAAAACGCTTCCAATGAGGTCATGAGAAGGAGACAACAGAGTCGTTTACCTCTAGAGTACGATGCGAGAAACTTTTTCAACACACCGGGGGCAGGGACCAGTAACCCGCCAGTGGTGAACCGGGCGGTTGAGGCGCCCATGACTGGAGCACCGGTTCAGCCACGCGCTATGGACCCTCCTCATTTGGATAAGATTCCGCCTCACCATGTGCCGACACCGCCGGGTCATTATTCTAATCCTCTGGATAATATGATCGCTGCGGCATCACGATTGGTGGCTCTTCCAGTTGAAGGCGAATCTCCAGCTGCGATAGAGAGGTGGAGGGCCAGAGAACTTCTTCAGACGGCTGTGGCTCAACAGGTGGCTTATTCGTATAGCCATGAATGGATTCATTCAACCCTTCGTCCAAGCCGGAGCTATAGCAGGAATATTGAGTCGCCCGTAGTTTCAAGCAGTGAACTGCGTCGTAACCAGCCTCGTGGGCATGACCCGGTGCATGGCGGTGTTGACGCTCAGACTTTGGTGGATTAGGGCAGGGCATGTCGGGAGGCGGAGCTAGCGACTCAGCTAGCGGCTCAACAGCAACCCCCCGATTTACCCATCAACATCTGTGGAGGTGGGGGTGACCTCCAGAACCTTGGGCGTGCCGTGTTTAGCACTAGCTCTGCTTAATGAGCGTTTGCCTAAGGATTTCAAGGGTCCTCGTAAGGTACCTAATTACACAGCAGATCAACCCCCTGAAGCTTGGATTGAGAGTTATGAGATGGCCATGGAGATGTTGGATGTTAGTGATGCTGCATGTGCTAAATACTTTACCATGATGTTGGATGGGCCGGCTCGTACTTGGCTAAAAGGATTGCCCGCTAACTCCATAAGGTCATGGGCGGAGTTGAAAGCCCGTTTCATTCAAAACTTTAAAGACACATGCAAGCAGCCTCTGTCGATCTTGGATTTGGATTCCTGCGTCCAAGGTGAAGGCGAGTCAACAACCAATTGGGTACGCCGGATCTCAGCTGTCATACACTCATCAGATAGTATCAACGCCGGTTCAACAGTCCCGATGTTATAGAAGAATTGTCGTTTTCTCCCCCTTAAGCAGAAATGGGGAGGCTCAAGCGCCACTGCAATGACATGGGGGAGCTCATGGCGGCTCTCGTCAAATACGTCGACTCTGACAGTACCAAGGACCCTGACTCTGATGAAGAAAAGGTGGGTAAGGGAAAGAAGAGTGGCAGTGCGAAGGGACAGAAGCATAACACGACGGGTCATGGTGGCAATGGAAAGTGTAAGGCGGAGAACAGTTTAGACTTCATCGCCAACACCAATACGCAGAATCATAATCAGCCTCGCAAAGGAAAGCCGGCCTGATTCAGCTGGCCAAAGTTCAACCTTGAAGCCATGATGAACCAGCCTTGCCCAAAGCATGGTACACATGAAAAACCGGACAATCACTACAAGAAATATGTCAACTTATGACCTTCTATCAGTGACCCTCGAAGAATTGGTCATAAATTTATGACCATTTTAGACCAATTGGTCAAAAGCTGTTTAGGGGGCTCCAAACCCTAAACCATTGTGACCATTTTGGTCAGAAAGGTTGTAATTTCCTTACACGAAATGGTCACAAAGCAAACAGTGCTAGTCCGCTGCCTTATTTCTAGTTGTTAATGACCAATATAGATGGTCATAGCCTTGTAGATTGTGGTGGGTTGTGATGACTAGGCGCCATCTCATCAGTTTTGCCTATGTGTCATGTCCATGTGGCAGTTTTTGCCCTAGGTTGTGAAGCAACCTATATTTCTATCATTCCCAAAATTCCCAAAAAATCTCATAAATTCTTTGGGGCATATCTTCATCAAATATGTAAAAATCCTTCCTTGCCTAGTTCAAAACTAATTCAACAATATTCATTTTCCTATTCTGTTCACAACAACACTTTATGAAGGAAATGCTATTTATATATTCTTGATTGCCCTCGGAATTTTTGGGCACTCTTTCCTATCCAAATTATTACCGCATGACAAAATTCAGCTCCATTTTCCTAGCAAATATTCCTCAGCAAATTTCCAAAGTTTTTGTCCACCTAGAAGCATTGTGAAGGAAGTACCTTTTTTATATCTCTAAATGACATGAAATTTATACAGTTCCTTCATGTGCCCAAATTATCAATCTCCTCCAAATTGCAGCTCAGTCAAATCATCTATGTGAGCCCAGGTTCAATTTATATTTTATGGCCAAATTGGCACATTGCAAAGCAAGTGTTATATAGACCCCTCCTATTACCCTCAAACTTTTCGGGCACTCTTCCATACCCAAATCATTGCCACATGATAATATTCAGCTCAATTTTCCTAGTAAATCTTTCTCGGGAAATTTTCAAAGTTTCTACCTCGAGAGAAGCTTTGTGAAGTAAGTACTAGCTAGGCTTACCCAAATAATCTGAAAATTTACCAGAGCATGACCATACCTAAGTAACTTACCTACACCAATTTTGAGCTCATTTCATTCATCCAATCTCTCTCACTAGTTTTCCCAAGTTTCTGTCCATAGAAGAGCATTGTGAAGGAAGTACTACTTTCGCATGTCCAAATGGTATCAATTTTCTACAATGCTTTCCTATGCCCAAATAACCATCCTCCACAAAAAATCAGCTCACTCCATTCATTACTTTGAGCCCAGCTTCAACATTCATATTTTTGTCCAGCGTGGTACTTTGCAAAGCAAGTACTACCTAGGATCCTCCTTTTGAGCTAAAAATTTGTGAAGACATTCTCCTTAGTAGATGATCATCCTCAGCCAAAACTCACGCCCATTGGCCATGTGCATTTCCCGTACCTCTAATCAAACACTTAGCTGCTAATTCATGTTTGATCATCGATCGGTCTCCTCGTGAGAATCTTATGTTGTAATTTTCTTCCTAGCACCAACCTGGGGAGTGCCCAACCCACTAGACATGCCTAGGCCGCCCAAAACACATGGCAACATTACGGTCATGCGGTGACCACGCGACGGGCATGCGAGTTTACGCGCTCTAGAGTTGGGGCCCTCGGCCACCGCCCAAACCTCGACGTATCGCCAAAAAACCATGTATTTATGATTAAATAGGTCCTTATGTAACTAGAAATGATTTTTGGAAAAAATAAATAGCAAACTATGAGGCAGATGCAGTTCAAATTTGACCCGCTTCCAACTGAATTGGCGGAAATTTGTCTTTTTCATGAGAGGTGGATCAAAACTTTTTACACCCAACCATTTTGTCAATTGTGCATTAAATATGTCCTAGTATTTTATAAAAATGATTTGGTCCAATTTTGCAACAATTATTTGGTAGTTCCTTCACAAAAAAACCTCCTTTCGGGCACTCGAAAAATGGAAAATGGTTTTTTCGTCCAACAAAAATGAAAACTTCCTTGGGCAACATTGTTTGCCATTCCAATATGCACCCTTGTGCACAATATGAGATCATTTGAACAAACTATGCCATGGATGTGGCCATAAGATTGATCATTTGGCTTGAAAGCCATTGATCTCCACACGTGATAGCTCGTTTCTGAGAACACTTTTTTAAAATAATTGCCGTATTACAAGTTTATTATTTTCCTAGGAACTTGGCCACATATAATGACACAATGCGAAGGTTTCCCAATTTTTTGATTTTTTTGAATTTTTTATGCCCGTTTCAAAATGCGGTCAAAACGGCGGGAATGACCGTTCCTAGCTAGTGGTTGAATCTTGGAATTTTTTTGGTGTTTCTATGATTAAATATATACTTATGTACCTAGAAATTATTTTTGAAAAAAATAAAGAGCAAACTACAAGGTAGCTACAGTTCAAATTTGACCCGCTTCCAACTGAATCGGCGAAAATTTGTCTTTTTCATGAGAGGTGGATCAAAACTTTTTACACCCAACCATTTTGTCAATTGTGCATTAAATATGGCCTAGTATTTTAGAAAAATGAGTTGGTCCAATTTTGCAACAATTATTTGGTAGTTCCTTCACAAAAAAACCTCCTTTTGGGCACTCGAAAAATGGAAAATGATTTTTTCGTACAAAGAAAGTGACAACTTCCTTAGGCAACATTGTTTGCCATTCCAGTATGCACCCTTGTGCACAATATGAGATCATTTGAACAAACTATGCCATGGATGTGGCCATAAGATTGATCATTTGGCTTGAAAGCCATTGATCTCCACACGTGATAGCTCGTTTCTAAGAACACTTTTTTAAAAAAATTGCCATATTACAAGTTTATTATTTTTCCTAGGAACTTGGCCACATATAATGACACAATGCGAAGGTTTCCCAATTTTTTGATTTTTTTTGAATTTTTTATGCCCGTTTCAAAATGCGGTCAAAACGGCGGGAATGACCGTTCCTAGCTAGTGGTTGAATCTTGGAATTTTTTTGGTGTTTCTATGATTAAATAGATACTTATGTACCTAGATATGATTTTTGAAAAAAATAAAGAGCAAACTACAAGGTAGCTACAGTTCAAATTTGACCCGCTTCCAACTGAATCGGCGGAAATTTGTCTTTTTCACGAGAGGTGGATCAAAACTTTTTACACCCAACCATTTTGTCAATTGTGCATTAAATATGGCCTAGTATTTTATAAAAATTATTTGGTCCAATTTTGCAACAATTATTTGGTAGTTCCTTCACAAAAAAACCTCCTTTCGGGCACTCGAAAAATGGAAAATGGTTTTTTCGTCCAACGAAAATGAAAACTTCCTTGGGCAACATTGTTTGCCATTCCAATATGCACCCTTGTGCACAATATGAGATCATTTGAACAAACTATGCCATGGATGTGGCCATAAGATTGATTATTTGGCTTGAAAGCCATGAATCTTCACGCATGATAGCTCGTTTCTGAGAACACTTTTTTAAAATAACTGTCGTATTATAACTTTATTATATTTCCTGGAAACTTGGTCACATATAATGACACAATGCGAAGGTTTTCCAATTTTTTTATTTTTTTTATTTTTTGTGCCCGTTTCAAAATGCGGTCAAAACGGCGGACTTGACCGTTCCTAGCTAGTTGTTGAATCATGGAAATATTCTGATGTTTCTCTAATTAAATAGATACTTATGTACCTACAAATGATTTTTGGAAAAAATAAAGAGCAAACTATAAGGCAGCTGGATCACCAGAAATTTATCTTTTTTACCAGAGGTGGATAAAATCTTTTGACACCCAACTATTTGGCCATTTGTGCATTAAATATGTCCTAATAGTTTATAAAATTGATTTCATCCAATTTTGCAATAAATATATTGTAGGTCCTTCACAAAAAAACTCATTTTGGGCACTCGAAAAAGAGAAATTGTTTTTTTTTGGCAAAAAACTCATTTCCGACGACACCTTTTTAAAGATATTTATCTTATTCCATGTTATTATTTTTTCTGAAAACTTGTTCACATTTTGGTGACACAATGAGAAGGTTTTCCATTTTTTTTAGAATTTCTCAGATCACAAAGTAGCTTAAATGATTTTAACATATTATTTTAAGTCATCTACGACCAATTAGGATGGTCATAACATCGTACTGCATTCTGATTGGTCCGTGGAATATCACGCAGATCGTGCATCCAACACCGTCGGATGCTCGGGGATTCAACGGCTGTCCTCGACCCATCCACACCGACCCCGAAACCCTAGCTATGTCCTCTGGGTCAATTTCCATCCACCCCCCGCCTCCTTTCTTTCCCTCGCTCCCCGTTCCCCTCCCTTCCTCACCGCGCAAACCCTAGCTCCTCTCGATCCCGTCCCCTTCCTCCCCGCCAGCTCCATCGATCCTCCCCTCGATCTCATCGGAGCGGGCGGAGATCGGGCCGCGGCAATTCCCTACCCCACCCAGCCACAACACAATGCCCAAATCAAGCCTCCCCCTCCTCCGCCGCACCCATCCCCATCCCCACTCCAATCGCGCCGCCTGCCCCCGTCGACCGCTCCTCCGCCCCGCCGAGTCGCCGCACACTGGCGAGTGAGCTTGTTTCTCGTATCACCCAAATCCGCGGATGGCCCTAATTAATTCCCCCCCAATTTTGTCCCCTCGCAGGCCGCGGCGCCATCGCCGTGGACGGGATGTGCGGCGGCCGTCCCCCCAGCGACCAACTCCTGCAGATGGAGACGGCCTGCGGCGCCCTCATGCGCGAGCTCCAGGTGCGCCCGCGGTTTGCCAGCGACCAGGACAACGCCGACGGCCTCCACAGTTGCTCCTTCTCCACATTCACGCACCATGGATGTCCTCTTCTGGTCCTGGCAATAGTAGTGCTATTACCTTAACTATCCTTGGTGCAATTGTTGAATCTAGTACAAATGGCAACCAGCAACACTGGCTACCAGGTAGCTGCTGATGTTCCCTTGCTCTACTAGTGCTGTGTTTTCCACCCAACACGGAGGTATGTGTTGCACTGTCGCTTATCAGCAGCCTTTTCCTTGTGCAGTGCTCTACCGACGGCAGGAAAGAGGAACCAAGGCCCCCTCAGATACTACCAGGCTTGGGCAATAATGATAATGTGAAGCCTGACGTGTCGTCGATGGTACCATTTAGATTTAGGGCCTTATAATAGACAAACATTCATATCTTTGAGATGCTTTGCTTTGCTTTCTTTTCCACGTAATTGCTGATAGGGTTTTTATATATGGTTTAGTTTCAGCCTAAATCCACCACCGGTGATGGTTCATTTTACTCTAGTCTTTTGAGTGGAACTGACGGTTTGGGCATAAGCGGTTTGCTACCAAACAGCTTGGATGCATTGCCGAAGTTGTCTGCTTCGTAAGGCTTGGAAGTTTTATATGCAAAGACCTGAACTAGTTATAGATCCTGTAAAGATAGATCATCATGCTGCTTCATTCGGAATTGATTGCTTTGGGCTTACTGGTCGCCACTTGCGATTTTCAAAATTGTCGATAATCTGCTTTGGTTACTCACCATTTTCTCTGCGTCCTGTGTTACTATCCGCCGAATGAGATATGAGAACCCCATCAGCATGCTTGATATATGTCTAGTTGAGATGGTGACTTAACTAGACCACATTTTGGTAGGCCAGGGCGTGTGCTTGTATTCAGGCTCAAAATGCGCCCCATTTACTTCACCTCTAGAATATCTCTTTGCTGTTTTTGTGGAATGGTAACATATGAATTGTCATACCTGCTTAAATCTTAGTCGCTACATGCTAGTAGGATATTATTTACCAATTCTATGTTCTGTGATTAAAACAAATCCATGACAAAGTTGCAGCAAACAGATTTTACCAGTTCTATCTTCTGTATCAAAACAAATCCACAACAGTTTTCCAATGACAGTAGCAGCAAACTAATTTGTATCAATTATATGTTCTGCGATTAAAACCAATTCTATCGAGGTAAACTGCAGATGCAGATGCGATTTTTATTAATTAGATCTTCTGTGATTAAAACCATATTGGGTAACAACTTGCTTCAACTGCAGATGCCTGCGATTAAAAATAAAGTTCCATTCATCTTCTGGTATGTTGTTCTCTGTAATAACTCTTGACTTGCAAGATACAATGTTGATTTATTATATATACCCGCACAGCCAGTATATGGTGTTGTCTTATTCGGTCTGAACTTTGCATATGTTTATTCAGTTTACAACTAGGATTAGTTTCATGTGTTTATAAGAATTATTGATGCAAACCACTATGTTTGTGCATAGCAGGGACGACTCAGATCTGACGTTTTTGGTGTCTTGCTGGTTTTTAGGGCGCGGGTGGTGCAGTGGCCGCATGAACATGCTCAGGGGCATCATCGGCGGGGCGCTCAGGAGACGGGCGAGGTGGATGCTGCCCACCCAGACGGTACACAACATGGGGGAGTCCATCTCCGACCGTCCCAAGCACGACCATGATAGACCTACAACGGCAGGTAGCATTTCCATTTCCATCTCCCTCCCCCTCTTCCTCGAAGTAGTAGCACATCATCAGGTAGTAGGACGGTGAATACATGTGTGCGGTAGCTTGTTCTGTAACTTGTTAAAATGATAAGAGAGGTTCCCATACAGCATCAGGTAGTAGTATCACATCATCAGCATCAGGTAGTAGCTTGTTCTGTAACTTGTGTCTCAGGTTGTTCAAATGATAAGAGAGGTTCCCATTGTGGTTACAACTGCAATGTGTTATCCTAGCTATAAAATATAAGGGGCAGTCTGAACATTCATTTATAACTCTAATCTAGCTTGAACAAGCAATCAAGGGAGAACTGCCAGTTTCTTTTGTATGGCGTACATGTTGAATGCCGTTGGATGATGATCTAACCATTTTCTCATCACAAAGTATGCATTGGCAATATAATTTGCAGCATTAGTTAGGTACTGTTGTAGTCTTTTTAGACTTGTATGAGTAAAATGCTATGAGCAAGAATAATGCTATGAGTAAATTTAGATTTCCTTCCTTTAGGCATAAGAATAAGCTGATAAGAACAGAATATTGATACTTTGCATGCTATGAGTAAAATGTTGGTACTTTGCTTGCCATGTCTGGCTCTTGTTTTGGTAGTAGTTTGCTTTGCTTATCCAGTAGTATCAGTCAACTGGCCAGCCTGGAGCAGCTTGGTGTTGTACATGATGGTGTTAACTATGAAATTGCCAAGTGTGAGAAAATTAGACCACCTGACCATTTCTTGCCTGAATGCATTCTTTAAACAAGATGATGTGCTAGAGACATGCTACTATATTGCCTTGCTATAAACAAGTTGTTGTTTACTGTATTGCCTACTTGACAGTCACAAAGTTGCATTATTTGGCCACTGGTAGTTAAGGATATGCCCAAATGTGGTCAGTATAGGAACCATGGTCCCCTAATTTCTAGCAAAACTTGTGTAATGAGCTCTTGTTACCTTCTACTGATTTTTAGTCTTGTTTTTTTAGTACATCTGTATTGGTATTCAGAAATAAAATTCATATGTTTCTGTATATGTTCTTTTAGATAAGTATGTCAATACATAACTAGTAATGTAAATGGTGTGACACAGTTCTTAATAAAAATGAAAATAACTTGTGAACGTCAATCTCATGTATCAGGGTCCTGTTCTTGTAAACCTTATGTAAAGCTAAAATTCTTGTGTGCAGGGCGACTAGTGATGCGGCACAACAAGCAGTAGCAGGCACGCGAAGCAGCAGGGGGAGGGGGTCTCTCGAATGTCGCTACTGTCACTGATTGATGATGGATGATCTCTCTCCCTCTCTTACAAGCGTCTACAAATGCTGGTAGAAATAGAAATGGCAGCTCTAGTCCCATGTTGTTGTAGTCCCATGTAGTTCCTTTTCTCAGACTGCCCTTTGTTGCTTCATTTCTATGTTAATTCAGTCTCTGTCGAATGTATGTACTATCTATTATCGTGGCTGTGTAATGAATCCTTTTGTGTTGAAAGAAATAAAATGGTTTGGATACATTTGTACATGTTGAGATGTCAATCTTCTAAATGTATGTTGTGGAGGCCCAAAATAGATTGGATTGTAAAAGGGCCGAGGCCCAAAAAAGAAATGAATTATAGAAGGCAACGTCCTAGAAAATAAAATGGGCTAGGCCCATGTAGCTAGTGAAAATTAACAGAAATAAATATATATTGAAAAGGCCGAATTGTTGGGCTAGACCCATGTAGAAAATCAAATTGGACCGGGCTGAATCTTGTGCCACGTCAGATTGCCACGCTGGATGCCTACGTGGCCTGGGGAGGTTGCTAGTGACCAAAACAGAACAATAGGCTTATTTTGGTCATAAACGTTTGCGACCATTCCAGAAGAAAGGTCGCTATAGTCAGTTTACGACGGCCAGCTTTTGACCTTATGTTTTTGGTCACAAAAAGGTCACAAATGGAAATTTGTGACCATTCAGTGACCAATAGTGGTGGTCACAAGTTGACATATTTCTTGTAGTGAATCATCTGTGAAAGGATTGCTTCATCATGAGGGAGTATAGGAATTCCAATTTTTTCCAGAATAATCATGGCCTGAATGGCGATTCAGGATCCGACTCTCACGGACCTGGCTTTGGTGGTGGCGATCCAAAATCTGGTTTCTAGGGCCAAGGTAATCAAGGTGGTTTCAATCAACAGTCTGGTCAAGGGAATCAGTAGCAGCAATCTGGCTATCAGAGTAATCCGAAGCAGCTGAATAGTGGAGAATATCATGTGTTCACTACAAGCTTATGTAAACGATATCAGAAGCTTCATAAAAAGGCAGTGAACATAGTTGAGCCGGCGGTTCCCCGTTTCTTGAGATGGTCGGAACATCCTATTCTTTGGAGCCATGAGGTTCACCCGCCCCGGGTTGACAATCCGGGTCAGTTAGCTTTGGCGGTTGCACCCCAGGTTGGAGGGCACAAGTTTACTAAGGTACTCATGGATGGAGGCAGCAGCATCAATATCCTTTACTACGAAACTTTTCTTCGTATGAGTTTGACTGACAAGGATCTTAAGCCGTCTAATACTATTTTTCATGGCGTGGTGCCTGATACTTCTCCAACGTATCTATAATTTATGAAGTATTCATGCCATGTTGACAATAGTTTTATATGATTTTGGTATGATTTGATTAGAACTAACCCGAACTGACGCTGTTTTCAGCAGAACTACCGTGGTGTTGTTTTTGTGCAGAAATAAAAGTTCTTGGAATGTGATGAAAATCAACAGAGATTTTTTCTGGAAAATATAAAAAATACTGGAACGAAGAGTTACCAGAGGGGAGGCCCGTGGGCCCCACGAGGGTGGAGGGTGCGCCCCTGTGCCTCGTGGACTCCCCGTGGGGCCCCCTGACTTGTTCTTGATGCCAACCTCTCCTATAAATGCCCAAACCTCTAGAAAATAACCTAGATCGAAAGTTCCGCCGCCGCAAGCCTCTGTAGCCACGAGAAGTCAATCTAGGCCCTCTCTGGCACCCTCCCGGAGGGGGCCATCATCACCAGAGGCCATGGGGGAGGATCCCGAAGGGGCCATCATTGCCATGAAGGCCAAGGACCAGAGGGAGAACCTCTCCCCATCCAGGCGGGAGGCCATGGAGGAGGAAGCACAAGGGGGAGAACCTCTCCTCCTCTCTCTCGGTGGCGCCGTACTACCATCGAGAGGGGAATCATCGTCGTGGTGATCGTCTTCATCAACATCACCATCCTCATCTATTTTATGCGGTCCACTCTCCCGCATCCCGCTGTAATCCCTACTTGAACATGGTGCTTTATGCCACATATTATGATCCAATGATGTGTTGTCATCCTATGATGTTTTGAGTAGATATCATTTGTCTTTGGGTTGATTGATGATCTAGATTGGTATGAGTTGTATGTTTTTTTGGTGCTGTCCTATTGTGCCCTTCGTGGCGCGCAAGCATGAGGGATTCCCGCTGTAGGGTGTTGCAATACGTTCATGATTCGCTTATAGTGGGTTGCTTGAGTGACAAAAGCATAAACCCGAGTAAGGGGGTTGTTGCGTATGGGATAAAGGGGACTTGATGCTTTAATGCTATGGTTGGGTTTTACCTTAATGATCTTTAGTAGCTGTGGATGCTTGCTAGAGTTCCAATCATAAGTGCATATGATCCAAGAAGAGAAAGTATGTTAGCTTATGCCTCTCCCTCATACGAAATTGCAATGACGACTACCGGTCTTGTTAACAATTGCCTAGGATAATTCCGCACACCGACCCATCATTATTCCACACTCGCTATTTATAATATTTAGTAATATATTCTAAATTTATGGCAACAGCACCTACTTTTATGTTTTAGCTCTCCGATATCATGCAAAGTTATCCTCTTCATACCCACAACGTAGTTTTATTTCTCGTTTCTAGTTGGAAGCAAATGTTCGGTGTACGTAGAGTCGTATCAGTGGCATATATGACTTGAGAGAATATTGATCTTACCTTTAGCTCCTTGTGGGTTCGATACTCCATACTTATCACTTCCACCATTTGGAATTTCTACGATGATTCCCTGCACTTGGGCATTATCAAGCTCTTTTCTAGCGCCATTGCCGGGGAGCAATAGCGTGGGGTTGGTATTCTCGTGTGTGCTTGTTTGCTTTCTTCACTAAGTAGATTTTGTTTTTCCTTTTTGTTTCTGTTTAGTTGTGAGTGAAACATATAAAAAATTAAAAAGAATGAAAATACAAAAATATTTACTTGCTTCTCATGCCTACAAAAGTTTTTCAATAAGAGAAGTGATTGGAAGGTTATGCATTGGAGAAGTGAGGGTCGACCTTGTACACTTGTGTTCATGCTCATGGAAAAAATGTAAAAAAATTCATGGAAGCTTCTCTGAAAATAATTATCCCGTTGTATATTTCCATTATATTATAAAAATAATGTGCCAAGCTTTGGTTTTAGGATGATTAGATTGCTTGTTTACTATGTGCAATACAAAAACAGAAACTTTGGCTGTAGTGCGTGAATTTACATTTTTTTACTGGAAAGTCAAATGGCTCTGAAACTTTTTGCACATTACCTCTGTACAAATTTTTCAATTTTCATACTTTTTAGAATTTTTTGGAGTTACAGAAGTTTACTAAACTTCCAGATTACTACAGATTGTCCTGTTTTTGACAGATTCTGTTTTATATGTGTTATTCGCTTATTTTGATGAATCTATGGGTAGTATTGGGGGGTATGAACCATGGTGAAGTTGGAATACAGTATATATAGTTCTAATATGAAATTGGAATAAGTTTTCAATAGTACCTAAAGGTAGTGATTTGCATTATTATACTAATGGATCTCACAAAGTTTTTGTCAACGTTTTGTGTGGATGAAGTGTTCGAAGATCGAGGAGCTATCAATGTGAGAAGAATAAAGAGAGGCAAGAGTTCAATCTTGGGGATGCCCAAGGCACACCAAGTAAATATTCCAAGGATACTCAAGCATCTAAGCTTGGGGATGCCCCGGTTGGCATCCCATCTTTCTTCTTCAACAATTATTGGCATACCTTGGTTTTTTTTTTGTTCACATGATTTGTGCCCTTTGTGTTTTTCTTTTTCTTTAAGAACCATGCTAGTATGAGATGTCACTTCATCGATTTATAGAATGATTCATGTGCTTCACTTATATCTTTCGAGTATGACCTTATAGAATGCTCTTTGTGCTTCACTTAAATCTTTTGAGTATGGTTTTATAGAATGCTTTGTGTGCTTCACTTATATATTTTGAGCTTGGATATTGGTTAGTCTATATTAGTTGTAGAATGCTCCATGAACTTCACTTATATATTTTGGATTATGAATAATACTATCATCTAAAGCGGGTTTGGAAGAGTGTCAACTTTAGGAATTAGTGATCCCACTATTCCGAATGAGAAGAATTTTGCTTATGTGGAGAGTAGAAAAATTTCTATGCTTGTAGATCATGAAAAGAATGCTTTATGTGATGGTTATATTGTTGAATTCATTCATGATGCTACTGAAAATTATTATGAGGGAGGAATAGATGCTTGTAGGAGTTGCAATAATATCAAGTTTCCTCTCTATGTGCTTAAAGTTTTGAAGTTATACTTCTTTTGCCTTCCTATGCTAGTTGATTCTTGTTCCTATAAATTATGTGCTCACAAAATCCCTAGGCATAGGAAGTGGGTTAGATTCAATTGTGCTAGTCATATTCTTCATGATGCTCTCCTTATGTTTCAATTCTTTTCTTTTATGTGAGCATCATTGAAATCATCATGCCTAGTAGCTAAAAGGCATTAAAGAAAAGCGCTTGTTGGGAGGCAACCCAATATTTACCCTTACTGTTTTTGTGTGTTTACATGATTAAGCTACTGTAGTAGTCATGTTTTATAGCTTTTGTTTCAATAAAGTGCCAAGTAAGACCTTTGGGAAGACTTGGGTGAAAGTTAATGTGATCTTGCTGTAAAAAACAGAAACTTTGCGCTCACATGATTAGCTGCCATTTTTTTACAGAAGAGTGATTTTGAGTTGATTCTTTTTGCAAAAGATTAATAGACGAATTCCTCACGTACACCAATTTATTTCATAATTTTTGGAGTAGCATAAGTATGGTTTCTGTTCAGATCATTCCAGACTGTTCTGTTTCTGACAAATTCTGTTTTCATTGCATAGTTTGCTTGTTTTCTAGTTTCTATGGCTTATATTTCTCAATATAAATTGTAGAAATGGTATGGTACAGTAGGAATTTTGTGAGAACAATTATTAACCATGTCTTTGACAGTACAATGTGAATGGTTTACTCTTTATCATACTAACCTATCTCACGAAGTTCCGTTAAGTTTTGTCACTACAAAAAAAAGACACATCCGTGACATTTTGGGCTGAACAAATTTTTTTCTGTCATACATATGACACTTCTATGACGATAATTGTGACAAAACCCGGTATCATCATAGATGTGGTGGGCTCCTACTTCTATGACAAAAAATCATGACAGAAAATGGGCTTTTCGTCCTGGGCGGGCCGGAGACGCAGATGCATGACATTCTTTGGGCCGTCCATGAAGGAAAAAACCGTGGTAGAAGCGAGGGGGAGGAAAATTTCGGGGAGTTCCCGGTTACGGTGGGAGGTCGGGGGCCGAGCGATGCGCGTTTCTCTCATACACGTACGCGCGTGTGTGCGAGGCGTTGGCTCTAACTGAACCTGAGCGAGGCGTTGGGCTCTAACTGAACCCGAGCGATTGCATTGCAGGCTACGCGTTACTGAACCCGAGCGATCGATCGATGGCTGTTAACTGAACCCGATCGAGCGATTCCTTGGCTACTGCTGCTAACTGAAGTCGGTCGATG